>NC_092776.1:60749991-61049991 GCF_047496795.1 Chiloscyllium punctatum | reverse complement strand
TACGATTTGCTTCCCACTTCTACCATTGCTCCAAATCCATTTTGGAGCTTGGCAAATCATCTGTAGCAAATCTAGAAGTGATAGTTTGTTTTCTTGGTACACATCTAAGTTTGCTGCAATCCAGTGTCATTATTTTGAACCAGATGATGCAGCTTTTTGATGTATTGTTCGTATTTTCGACCTGTGGCAGTCCTCACTCCTGAAATCTACGTGGTACACTTTCCAAGGTTAACTCTCATCCTTTCGTATCCAGGGTAATGTCCATTTTATCAGTAGCATCAGTAGCATCCTCTCTGGTTGGGGAATGAGGGGGGCAAAGTTTTTCCAGTCTATAGGTGAACTTCCTTTGCAAGACTGGCAAACTTGGACACTGCCACATGGGAAAAAGTGAGGACTGCAGATGCTGCAGATCAGAGCTGAAAATGTGTTGCTGGAAAAGCGCAGCAGGTCAGGCAGCATCCAAGGAGCAGGAGAATCGACGTTTAAGGGCTTATGCCCGAAACATCGATTCTCCTGTTCCTTGGATGCCTGACCTGCTGCGCTTTTCCAGCAACACATTTTCAGCACTGCCACATGGAAGACCACTGCACCAGGCCAAGGTGGCCATGCCACACTAAGACTGGACCCAGGCTGGGAGCACTTGCATTCTGCCAAAGAAGTTAAGAAAGGAAAGATAATAAATTATGAAACAATTTTTAAAAAAAGAGCAGAAAAGATAAATAAAGTAAAATACATAATTGAAGAGTGTGGTGGTGGGAAAGCCGAGCTTCTCAGGCAGCATTCGAGGAGCAGGAGAATTGATGTTTCAGGCTTAAGCCCTTTCATGAAGGGCATATGCCTGAAACGTTGATTCTCCTGCTCCTCGGATGCTGCCTGAGTGGCTGTGCTTTTCCAGCACCACACTCTTCAATTCTGATCTCCAGCATCTGCAGTCCTCACTTTCTCCTAAAGTAACATGCAGACTGAGTAGACGAGTTCTGGGCTGCTTAATTAGCAAGTTACCATTCAATTATTCTGTTCTCAATCATTGACATAGTAATGGAAGGTGCAGTGGTATCATAATTCCTATTCCGTGGAAGCAGGCCATTAGGCCCATCAAGTTCACACTGACTCTTGCCTGGACCCATCCCCCTACCCGATCCCTGTAACCATGCAATTCCCATGGCTAGCCCATCTAGTCTACATGTCCCTGAATGCGATGGGCAATTTAGCATGGCCAATCCACCTAACCTCCTCATCTTTGAACAGTGGGAGGAAACCGGAGTACCTGGAGGAAACCCACACAGACACTGGGAGAATGTGCAAAACTCCACACACTCGTCCGAGGGTGGCATTGAACCTGGGACCCTGGAGCTGTGAGGCAGCAGCCACTGAGCCATCAGACCACCCAAGCCATAATTTTTTTGATGAAACAATGTTGCTGTTGCTTGATGGAGGTGTGTTTGCTTGGGTCTTATGGATTTCCATGAAGCTGCTTATCTATTTGGGGTATTCTTCCCCTTTTGCTTCTGAAGACATTAATCTTTAGGGTGCTGCTGAGACATGAGTAAGTTGTCATAACCTGGATATAGTATTCATGATTTGGAGATGCTGGTGTTGGACTGGGGTGTACAAAATTAAAAATCACACAACACCAGGTTATAGTCCAACAGGTTTAATTGGAAGCACACTAGCTTTTGGAGCGACGCTCCATCAGGTGGTGCTGGAGGGCTCAATGAGCCACCTACTACCACCTGATGAAGGAGCGTCGGTCAGAGAGCTAGTGTGCTTCCAACTAAACCTGTTGGACTATAACCTGGTGTTGTGTGATTTTTAACTGGATATGGTATGTGTGATGTATCACAAGTCGCTGGATACTGATTTGGAATGGTAACATGCAAGTCCTAGTGCTGGGTTGTTGGAGTAACTTGTGTAGTGTTACATTTCAGAGCTGAAACTTGGGCCCTTGTCTTTTTTTAATGTCTCTGTTCACTGTATTATGTATTTACTCAGCAGGTCATTGGAAAAGCAGTTTTATGATTATCTATTTAGAACATTGATTTGGGTGAGGCTTTTCACTTATAATTGTTCTGTTTATTTCCATCTTCAGTAAGAAGTATTTAAATGCTGCTGTAAGTGTGTGCAAAGGTCTGTACCAAGTGGTAATGGTGAATGAAGTCCTCAGTCCTAGTGGTGATCGAGAAAAACACTTGACAATTACAGCAAGCCAAACAGGCACTGATGGCTGTAGCAATATGCAGCAATGTGTTCTGAAGGATGACTGGTAAGGAGCTATGGCTTTTCTACTATCTCCTGTAGATTTTCTGTATCCATGCACAGTGGTTCCATGCCTATGTTCCATCTTAACGCTCTAATCTCCTTCGCATAACAGCACTCGTCTTATCAAGGGTTATTGAGCATTGTTGAGTTTTACTGTTCCTTTTTTGATTGTGCCCTGGTCCTTAAGCTCTGAATTTCCTCCATTAACCTCTTGGCTTTGTACCTGACTCTTTTCCTTTAAGGTGCTCCTTAAAACCTAACCTTTTAACCAACCCAGTTTCCCTAATGTTAAGTCTGGTAACATTGTTTCATATAAAGTACTTTGTCATGATGTATTATATTAAAATGTCCATATAAATATGTTCTTGAGTGAATTTCGATGTGTTTTGACAAACTCTTACCCTTTTCAGGGACACTGTTGAGGTCAAAGTCGGGGATACAGTCTATGTTGAAGGAGAGAAGTATTCTGATACATTAGTAATAAACGGGGAAGCTGGGTACCTGATTGTGAGCCCAGACCATCTTATTTCTGGAACGAGTGTTGCAAACAGCATCCGGTGCATGCGTAAGGCTGTGCTGAATGAGAGATTTAAGGTGAGAGTTACAAATCATTTTCTTTTAAGGGAATATATAATGAACTTTGAGCCCAGTTAAACAGGGCATTGGTGCAATCACTGTGTGTAGTACTGGTCTTTTAATTTATGGATGAATATAAATACATTCAAAGCAGTTCAGGGAAATTTCCTCTGACTGAAGACAACCTGCGCATTTCTAGGTATTAGGTTGGACAAGTTAGGCTTTTATCCACTAGAATTTGGTAAGAGTTGACTTGATGGAAACATGCAACATTCTGAGGAGCAGCATTCCTACAAATTTTTTGCCCTTCTGTGTGGACCTCTGGGGTCTGTGTGCGGCAGTGACTTCTGGAATTGGATGTCACTGCTGGGAGTGGTGATTGGACCTTTGGAGTAGCTGTGTGCACGTGCATAGCCTGGTGGAATTGACATAGTAGATGGAGTCATAGAGTAATATAGCATTGAAACAGGTCCTTCACCCCAAGCTAGTCCATGCTGACCATGGTGCCCGCATTTGGTCCATACCCTTTTAAACCCTTTGCATCCATGTACATTTCCAAATGTTGCTGTTGTACCTGCTTCAACCACTTTCTCTGGCAGCCCATTCCATATATGCACCACTCTCTACGTGAAGAAGTTGCTCCTTGGGTCCTCCTTAAATCTTTCCCCTCTCACCTTAAACCTATGCCCTCTAGTTTTCAGTTCCCCATCCCTGGGAAAAAGACTACATCCTATCTGTGCCCCTCATCATTTTATACACCTCAATAATATCACCCCTCATTCTCCTGTGTTCCAAGTCCTATCCTGGTCAGCCTCTCCCTAAATCATGTCTCACAAACTTGATTGAGTTTTTTGAAGAAGTAATGAGGAGAATTGATGAGGGCAAAGCAGTAGATGTGATCTATATGGACTTCAGTAAGGTGTTCGACAAGGTTCCCCATGGCAGACTGATTAGCAAGGTTAGATCTCGTGGAATACAGGGAGAACGAGCCATTTGGATACAGAACTGGCTCAAAGGTAGAAGACACAAGGTGGTGGTGGAAGGTTGTTTTTCAGACTGGAGGCCTGTGACCAGTGGAGTGCCACAAGGATCGGAGCTGGGTCCACTGCTTTTCATCATTGATATGATTTGAATGTGAACATAGGAGGTAGAGTTAGTAAGTTTGCAGATGACACCAAAACTGAAGGTGTAGCAGACAGCAAAGAAGGTTACCTCCGATTACAATAGGATCTTGATCAGATGATCCAATGGGCTGAGGAGTGGTAGATGGAGTTTAATTCAGATAAATGCGAGGTGCTGTATTTTGGGAAAGCAAATCTTAACAGGACTTATACACTTAATGGTAGGGTTCTAGGGAGTGTTGCTGAACAAAGACCTTGGAGTGCAGGTTCATTGCTCCTTGAAAGTGGAGTCGCAGGTAGATAGGATAGTGAAGAAGACATTTGGTATGCTTCCTTTTATTGGTCAGAGTATTGAGTATAGGAGTTGGGAGGTCATATTGCGGCTGTACAGGACGTTGGTTAGACCACTTTTGGAAGATTGTGTGCAGTTCTGGCCTCCCTCCTATCGGAAGGATATTGTGAGTCTTGAAAAAGTTCAGAAAAGTGTTACAAGGATGTTGCTAGGGTTGAAGGATTTGAGCGATAAGGAGAGGTTGAACAGACTGTTTTCCCTGGACCGTCGGAGGCTGTGGGGTGACCTTCTAGAGGTTTACAAAATCATTAGGGCATGGGTAGGGTGAATAGACAAGGTCTTTTCCCTTTGGTGGGAGAGTCCAGAACTAGAGCAGCATAGGATTAGGTTGAGAGGGGAAAGATTTAAAAGGGACCTAAGGGGCAACTTGTTCACGCAGAGGGTGGTACGTGTATGGAATGAGCTGCCAGAAGAAGTGGTGGAGGCTGATGCAATGACAACATTTTAAAAGGCGTCTGAATGGGGACATGAATAGGAAGGGTTTAGAGGGATATGGGCCAAGTGCTAACAAAATGGACTAGATTAGGTTAGGATATCTGGTCAACATGAATGAGTTGGACTGAAGGGTCTGTTTCCGTGATGTTCATCTCTATGACTCTAAATGAGACCAGATTAGGTTATGATATGGACAAGTTGGACTGAAGGGTCTGTTTCCATGCTGGGCGACTCTATTACTGCCGGGTGGATTTTGTGCTTTCTCCCTCCGTGGGTTTTCTCCCGCGGTCCAGGGATGTGCAGGTTGGTGTGGATTGGCCGTGCTGGATTGTCCCGTGGCGCCCAGGGATGTGCAGGTTGGGGTGGATTGGCAATGCTGAATTGTCCAGTAGTGCCCAGGGATGAGAAATCCTGGTAATTATAGGCCACTGAGCCTCACTTCAGTTGTTGTTAAAGTGTTGGAAAAGGTTATAAGAGATAGGATTTATAATCATCTAGAAAAGAATAATTTGATTAGGGATAGTCAGCACGGTTTTGTGAAGGATAGGTCGTGCCTCACAACCTTATTGAGTTCTTTGAGAAGGTGACCAAACAGGTGGATGAGAGTAAACTGGTTGATGTGGTATATATGGATTTCAGCAAGGCATTCGATAAGGTTCCCCACAGTAAGCTATTGTACAAAAAGTGTGCAAGGATGGGATTGTGGGAGATATAGCAGTTTGGATCAGTAATTGGCTTGCTGAAAGAAGAAAGAGGATGGTCGTTGATGGGAAATGTTCATCCTGGAGTCCAGTTACTAGTGGTGTACCGCAAGGGTCAGTGTTGGGTCCACTGAAGTTCGCCACTTTTATAAACGACCTGGATGAGGGCGTAGAAGGGTGGGTTAGTAAATTTGCAGACGACACTAAGGTCGATGAAGTTGTGGATAGTGAGGAAGGATGTAGTAGGTTACAGAGAGACATGGATAAGCTCCAGAGCTGGGCTGAGAGGTGGCATATGGAGTTTAATGCAGACAACTGTGAGGTGGTTCACTTTGGTCGGAGTAACCAGAATGCAAAGTACTGGGCTAATGGTACTATTCTTGGTAGTGTAGATGAGCAGAGAGATCTCGGTATCCAGGTACACAGATCCTTGAAAGTTGCCACCCAGGTTGACAGGGTTGTTAAGAAGGCATATAGTGTTTTAGCTTTTATTAAGAGGGATCGAGTTCCAGCACCATGAGGTTATACAACAGCTGTACAAAACTCTAGTGTGGCTGCACTTGGAGTATTGTGTACAGTTCTGGTCACCGCATTATAAGAAGGATGTGGAAGCTATGGAAAGGGTGCAGAGGAGATTTACTAGGATGTTGCCTGGTTTGGAGGGAAGGTCTTATGAGGAAAGGCTGAGGGACTTGAGGTTATTTTCGTTAGAGAGAAGAAGGTTGAGAGGTGACTTAATAGAGACATATAAGATAATCAGAGGGTTAGATAGGGTGGACAGGGAGAGCCTTTTTCCAAGAATGGTGACGGTGAGCATGAGGGGGCATAGCTTTAAATTGAGGGGTGATAGATAATAGGACAGATGTCAGAGGTAGTTTCTTTACTCAGAAAGTAGTAAGGGTATGGAATGTTTTACCTGCAATGGTAGTAGATTCGCCAACTTTCAGTACGTTTAAGTCGTCACTGGACAAGCATATGGACGTATGTGGAATAGTGTAGGTTAGGTGGGCTTCAGATTGGTATGACAGGTCGGCGCAACATCGACGGCCGAACGGCCTGCACTGCGCTGTAATGTTCTATAACTCAGGCCTGCTAAATCTGGCAACATTCTCATAAATCTTCTTTGCTCTCTTTCCAGTTTAACTATGTCTTTCCTATGACAGGGTGAACAAAACTGGACACAATACTCTAAGTGCGGCCCTACCAATGCAATACAACTGCAACATAATGTCCCAACTCCTATACTGATGAAGACCAGTATGCTAAATGCTGCCTTTACCACCTGAGACACTGCTATCAAAGAACTAAGTACTTGTACTTCTAGGTCCTTCTGTTCCACAACACCCCTCAGAATTTTACCATTTACTGGATAAGTCCTACCATGATTTGACTTTCCAAAGTGCAACACCTTACACTTCCCCATCTGATCAAGATCCCTCTGGAATTTTTGATAATCTTCTTTGCTGTCAACGATACCTTTTAATTTTGTATCACCAGCAAACTTACTAATCATGCCCAGATTATTTATGTAAATAACAAAGGTCCCAGCACCACCCCTGGGGAGTGTTGCTGAACAAAGAGACCTTCTTTGCTGTCCACTACACCTCCAATTTTGGCGTCATCTGCAAACTTAGTAACCATACCTCTTATAGCTCACATCCAAATCATTTATATGAAAGTACTGCACCCAGCATCAATCCTTGTGGCACTTTACTTGTAACAGGCCTCCAGTCTGAAAAACAACCCTCCACTACCATCTTTGAGCCAGTTCTGTATCCAAATGTCTAGTTCTCCCTGTATTCCATGAGATCTAACCATTCTATCCAGTCTCCCATTAGGAACGCTGTCGAACGCCTTCCTGAAGTCCATATAGATCACATCTACCGCTGTGCACTCATCAATCCTCTCTGTTACTTCTTCAAAAAACTCATGATTTCCCATGCATGAAGCCATGTTGAATATCCCTAATCAGTCCTTGCCTTTCCAAATACATATGCATCCTGTCCCTCAGGATTCCCTCCAACAACTTGTCCACCACCGACATCAGGCTCACTGGTCTATAGTTCCCTGGCTTCTCTTTACCACCTTTCTTAAACAGTGGCACCACGTTTGCCAACCTCCAGTCTTCCGGCACCTCACCTGTGACTATTGATGATACAAATATCTCAGCAAGGGGCCCAGCAATCACTTCTCTAGCTTCCCACAGAGTTCTCGGGTACACCTGATCAGGTCCTGGGGATTTATCCGCTTTTATGTGTTTAAAGACATTCAGCATCACCTCCTCTGTAATATGGATATTTTTCAAGATGTCACCATGTATTTTCTACATTCTATATCTTCCATGTCCTTCTCCACAGTAAACACTGATGCAAAATACTTGTTTAGTATCTGCCCCATCTCCTGCGGCTCCACACATAGGCTGCCTTGCTGATGTTTGAGAGGCGCTATTCACTCCATAGTTACCCTTTTGTCCTCAATATATTTGGATTTTCCTTAATTCTATTTGCCAAAGCTATCTCATGTCCCCTTTTTGCCCTCCTGATTTCCCTGTTGAGTATACTCCTACTGCCTTTATGCTCTTCTAAGGATTCACTCAATCTGTCCACAACTGACATATGCTTCCTTCTTTTTCTTAACCAAACCCTCAATTTCTTTAGTCATCTAGTATTCCCTATACCTACCAGCCTTTCCTTTCACCCTAACAGGAATATAGTTTCTCTGGATTCTCGTTATCTCATTTGTGAAGGCTTCCCATTTTCCAGCTGTCCCTTTACCTGACCCCAATCAGCTTTTGAAAGTTCTTGCCTAATACCGTCAAAATTGGCCTTTCTCCAATTTAGAACTTCAACGTTTAGATCTGGTCTATCCCTTTCCATCACTATTTTAAATCTAATAGAATTATAGTCACTAGTCTCAAAGTGCTCCCCCACTGACATCTCAGTCACTTGCCCTGCCTTATTTCCCAAGAGTAGGTCAAGTTGTGCACCTTCTCTAGTAGGTACATACACATACTGAATCAGAAAATTTTCTTATACACACTTAACAAATTCCTCTCCATCTAAACCCTTAACACTATATGACAGTCCCAGTCTATGGTTGGAAAATTAAAATTCCCTACCATAACCACCCTATGATTCTTACAGATAACTGAGATCTCCTTATAAATTTGTTTTTCCATTTCCCTCTGATAATTAGGGGATCTGTAATACAATCCCAATAAGATGATCATCTCTTTGTTATTTCTCAGTTCCACCCAAATAACATCCCTGGATCTAGTTCTGGGAATATCCTCCTTCAGTACAGCTGTAATGCTATCCCTTATCCAAAACACCACTCCCCCTCCCCACTTGCCTCCCTTTCTATCCTTTCAGTAGCATTTGTATCCTGGAACATTAGCTACCAGTCCTGTCCATCCCTGAGCCATATGTCTGTAATTGCTATGCTGTCCCAGTCCCATGTTCCTAAGTGTGCCCTGAGTTCATCTGCCTACCCTGTTAGGCCTCTTGCATTGAAATTAATCCAGTTTAATTTATCAGTCCTACTTTGTCCTCTGCTTTGTCTCTGCCTGCCCTGACTGTTTGACTCACCTTTGTTCTCAATTGTACCAGTCTCAGATTGATCTCTTTCCTTACCATCTCCCTGCGTCCCACCCGCCCCCACTCAATAGTTTAAATCCTCCTGAGCAGCTCTCGCAAATCTCCCTGCCAGTCTATTAGTCCCCTTCCAATTTAGGTGCAATCCGTTCTTGTACAGGTCAATTCTACCCCAAAACAGCTTCCAATGATCCAAAAATGTGAATCCTTCTCCCATACACCAACTTCTCAGCCATGCATTCATCTGCTCTATCCTCCTTTTCCTGCCCTCACTAGCTCGTAGCACTAGGTGTAACCCAGATATCACTAATCTCCAGGACCTCCTTTTTAAATTCCTGCCTAACTCTCTGTAATCTCCCTTCAGAATCTCTACCTTTTCCCTTCCTATGTCACTGGTTCCAATGTGGACAATGGCCTCCTGCTGGCCTCTCTCCCCCTTGAGAACATTCTGCATCCTCTGAGACATCCTTGATCCTGGTACCAGGGAAGCAATACACCATTCTGATTTTTCGCTGCTGGCCACAGTCTGTACCTCGGACTAGAGAGTCCCCTAACACAGTTGATCTCTTGGAACTTGGCGTACCCCTCATTGCATTAGAGCCAATCTCAATACCAGAAACTTGGCTGTTCTTGCAACATTTTCCTGAGAATCCATCATCCCCTACATTTTTCAAAACAGCATACCTCTTATACCTTTCCTGGAGTTAACCCATCTATGTGACTATCTGAGACTCCCCTCCCCCCTTCTATAACTACCTTCCATCACATCCCCTTGCTGTTGTAAATTCCTCATTGCCTCTAACTGTCTCTTCAACCAATCCATTCGATCTGATAGGATTTACAACCAATGGCACTTATTACAGATATAATCCTCAGTAACCCGTAAACTCTCCCTAAACTCCCACATCCGACAAGAAGAGCATTTGACTCTTCCAAAGGCAATTTTTGCTTCTTGCGATCTGCAGACCCAGAAAATAACACTGTCTTCTTCCACTGCAAAACACTGTTCCAGGTTAAAGTAATACTTATGGCTTATATTTTAAGTTGAATTAAGAAACATATCTCAATAAAACATGTAATCAAGAAAGAACACACTCTATTCACTACTGTAGAATTATTCTAAGACCACGCTTGAAATATCAACTTATCTGTTTCTATGCTTGTGGGTGGCACAGTGGTTAGCACTGCTGCCTCACAGCGTCAGAGACCCGGGTTCAATTCCCGACTCAGGCAACTGACTGTGTGGAGTTTGCACATTCTCCCCGTGTTTGCATGGATTTCCTCCGGGTGCTCCGGTTTCCTCCCACAGTCCAAAGATGTGCATGACAGGTGAATTGGCCATGCTAAATTGCCCATAATGTTAGGTAAAGGGGTAAATGTACGGGAATGGGTGGGTTACGCTTCGGTGGGTCGGTGTGGACTTGTTGGGCCGAAGGGCCTGTTTCCACACTGGAAGTAATCTAATCTAATCTAATGTTTCCCAGATAACTTCCTCCAAGATCAATTGTGAATTTCAGTGTTTGTTAATTTTCCCAGATTCCAGTGATACATTAATTCAACAGGAAAGGCAGTAACTGTGCAGGTTCACTGTTCTATCAGTTAGCAGTGTGGGTTTCTATCTATCTGTCTGTCTCTCTCGCTCTCTATGTATCTTTATCTGTCTCTCTCTATCTGTCTCTCTCTCTCTCTGCATCTCTCTCTCTCTTTATCTCTGCATCGCTCCCTCCGCGCCGCCCCCGCTCTCTCTCTCTCTCTCTGCATCTCGCTCGCGCTCGCGCTCTCTCTCTCTCTCTCTCTCTCTGCATCTCGCTTGCTCTCTCTCTCTCTCTGCATCTCGCTTGCTCTCTCTCTCTGCATCTCGCTCGCTCGCTCACGCTCTCTATGTGCATCTCGCTCGCTCGCTCTCTCTCTCTCTCTCTGCATCGCTCGCTCGCTCTCTCTCTGCATCGCTCGCTCGCTCTCTGCATCTCTCTCCCTCTCTCTCTGCATCTCTCTCTCTCTCTCTCTGCATCTCTCTCTCTCTCTGCATCTCTCTCTCTCTCTCTCTGCATCTCTCTCTCTCTCTCTCTCTGCATCTCTCTCTCTCTGCATCTCTCTCTCTCTCTCTGCATCTCGCTTGCTCTCTCTCTCTCTCTCTGCATCTCGCTTGCTCTCTCTCTCTCTCTCTGCATCTCGCTCGCTCGCTCGCGCTCTCTATGTGCATCTCGCTCGCTCTCTCTCTCTCTCTGCATCGCTCGCTCTCTCTCTCTCTTTGCATCGCTCGCTCGCTCGCTCTCTCTGCATCGCTCGCTCGCTCTCTGCATCTCTCTCCCTCTCTCTCTGCATCTCTCTCTCTCTCTCTCTGCATCTCTCTCTCTCTCTCTCTCTGCATCTCTCTCTCTCTCTCTCTGCATCTCTCTCTCTCTCTCTCTCTCTGCATCTCTCTCTCTCTCTCTCTCTCTCTGCATCTCTCTCTCTCTCTCTGCATCTCTCTCTCTCTCTCTCTCTCTCTGCATCTCTCTCTCTCTCTGCATCTCTCTCTCTCTCTCTCTCTCTCTGCATCTCTCTCTCTCTCTCTGCATCTCTCTCTCTCGCTCTCTCTCTCGGAATTCGAGGAAATCAACCTCCAACACCTAAAATAACTCAAAAAAGGAGCAGCTGTTAGAGCCAGAAATTTTTTTGTTCTCCATCTTGAATCCTTGTGTGGAAAGTTCTTTATGCACCGGGGGTGGTACAGGTGGGCATGATAGCATCATTAACAATGTATCTAAACAGATACATGAATGGACAGGTAGCAGAAGATACCGATGCTTAGAAAATAGGAGACAGGTTTAGATAGAGGATTTGGAAGTCCAGAGGTCCTGTGCTGTAATTTTCTTTATTCTTTATATTAATCCCACAGCCTTCCTTCGTATATCGGAAATAAGATCAGCTATTTAACAACAAAAACAGTTCTCACAACTACTTTTGGTACAGTTTCTGAATCACCATTCCTAAAGTATGATTAGATTACTTACAGTGTGGAAACAGGCTGTTCGGCCCAACAAGTCCACACTGACCCGCCGAAGCGCAGCCCACCCAGACCCATTCCCCTACATTTACCCCTTCACCTAACACTACGGGCAATTTAGCATGGCCAATTCACCTAACCTGCACATTTTTTGGACTGTGGAAGGAAACCGGAGCACCCAGAGGAAACCCACGCAGACACTGGGAGAATGTGCAAACTCCACGCAGTCAGTCACCTGAGGTGGGAATTGAACCCGGGTCTCTGGCACTTTGAGGCAGTAGTGCTAACCACTGTGCCACCCGTACTGCCCATTACTTGTCAGTATCCCTGTATCTTGTACTTTAAAAGTTAAAATCACAAGACACTTAAAACTTATTGAAGTGGAACTGCTGATTGCTTATTCTTGGTGCTCTCATCAACTTTTCTCTCCATGGTAATTGAATTCACGAAGTCTATCATTTCCTTCACAGGAATTCTGGTGTATTCAGCCATCCTGTTCCAAGGAGGACTGAAAAAGATGATCCAAAATTAAAAGTGAAACTAAAAGTCGCTTAGTTGTGGGCATTCTCCTTAAGCTTAAAAAGAACAGATTCCAGATGCTAATAAACTTTTTGAAGCCCCATTATTTAACATGTTAAGTCACCAACAATCTAAATAAACAAAAGTCAATTTGTGCACAAATCCATTTACTTACAACTAGGCTGTAAGAGCTGTTTTCAAAATAAATTACCATGGTTACAGAAATAATTACAAGTTCACCATCAACTTCAGACATACAGAAAATCCCATTTGTTGCTCAAAATACCCACACTCATCCCGAATATAATAAAATTATACACTTAAGTCCCACAGTTTCCATCACAATATGAATTTCTGTCTGACAATCCTCTGCCACTATCCCAAGTTTGTATTAATTTCACATTCATCCAGCCCTCATGTTGGGAATTATAATCATTAATAATGAAGCAGGACATATCCTGGAGAGAATAGAGATCAGCTGATGTTTATTGGAGCAAATATCTAAAGGCTAGTTTTCCCCAGGGAGGGAAAACAGCAGACTGGAGTTTGTGCTGAACTATGAAATGCAAATAAACAGTGGAAGGCAGACTCCTTGCTGATTTGGTAAATGGATGATTGGCATTTAACATTAGATATCATTCCTATTTCAATAAATTTTCCACTATGTTCTGAGATTTGTTTTCTTTTTGCATTGTGTCTTGTGATTTTGATTGCCATGGTTTGCATAACTCACTCCAGATTGTTGTAATTTAAAGTGGAATTGCTGATCAGTTTTAAGGTCATTGATGGAACCATTTATTCCCAAATTCCAAGTTACACAGTTTGAACCAGGAAATGTTTCATTGTGTTGTCAGACCAACTAGTGTGGCGTTCTGATTAACGGATCTTTCTGCATTTTTTGATCCTTGCTTTTGTTTTGAAGGCCTGTGAAAAGGGAACGCAACAGATGTTGGTTGGCACTTTGGTTCATGAGATCTTTCAAAAAGCGGCAATGAGCAGCAGATTTACTCATACTGCGTTGGAAGAAGTGGCCTCTCAAACAGTATATTCCCAAAAGTACTTGGGAGAGATGTAAGCAGTGTTTGTCTAATTTCTTTTGATATTGGTGGAAATGTTTTGAGCTGGTAAGCTTAGATACAGTTTCTCTATCTGGGGCCTCGAAATGTGAAGCTTAACTTCCATTCTTGGCTAAGCAGGTGAGGATACTTCTTCAGCTCATGCACCAAGAAGTCAGTTTGGATTCTAGTGTATTGACCTATTCTCAACTATGGCCTTAGGTAAATTGTTATAAGAGTCCTCAACCCTTTGGTGAGGGAAAAAGAAAATGACCTCGGTTCCTTCCTAATTGTTAGGAAGCCCTGGATATCAGAACAAGCTGAATTCTGCGCATTCTTCCAGTTAAGAGAACCTTTCACTTAGTTTCCCTTCTCCTTCTTTTGTCATGCGATAGACAGAGGTAAGCTCAGATTCAAGCTTTGCAGTCTTCCCACATCGAGTTGTGAATGGTGGTAGACAATTAAAAACTAACCGGAGGAGTACCCTTTATAAATATCCACTGATATTTGATGATGAAAGAGCTCAGCACATAAATGTAAAAGAGGGCTGAAGCTTTGCTTACATCTTCAGCCAGAAGTGCAGAGTGGTGATCCATTTTGGTCTCCTCCTGAGCTTCCCGCCAAATGTCACATGCCAGTTTTTCAGTCAATTATGATCGACTCCACACGATATCAAGAAATGACTGAAGGCACAGGATGCAATGTTGCAGCAACAGTCCTGAAGACTTACGCAGCAGAACTAAATGATCCCTAGCTAAGATACACTAGTACAGCAACAAAACTGGCATCTACCTAAGAATATGGAAAAGTATGTAATGTTTACAAAATTAATTGAAACGTATCTTCATAGCATGTTGCTCGACTTTAGAACCTGGCAGAATAGGCCAGGTTTTAACTGCTACAACTCTATTAAAACCCAAGAGGCTGACTAAAGCATGAATGACATTAATGGAAAATAAATAGCTTGAACTGTTTTGATTAAGTATAATAATAATGCTTAGAATGGCAGTTTTTTGGTAGTGTATTTGAAATAATGCTAGGTAGGAACTGGAAGGGGGACAGGCAGATGTAAGAAAAGATAGAGTTAAAAAGGAGAGTATTCTGGGGGATATTTTTGGTTAGCATAATGTGATTATCAAAGCCATTATGGGTTTCGAAAGATTTATGTAAATTAGTGAGCATGGGTGCCAGTGGATAAGATATGCAAAGCAGAGTTTTGAATGAACTGAACAATACAGAAATTATGAATATGATTAGGAACGCATTTGAATAGTTGTGCTTGCAGTTAGAGATATCTTGTTTCCTGATTTATCATTTTTTTTCTTGTCCATGTTAGTTTCCTGGACTATCTAGTCTTGCTAATCGCTTCAAATTGAAGGACTCTAATTTGATCGAGAGACAGGTTGAGAAATATTTTCTATATATTTTCTGATATTCAGGTGAATATTAGACTACTTAAGCAAAAACAAAACACAGAAACAATGGCCGAATAATCAATTTTTGTGCTGTACAGATTTCTGAAAGTTTTAGTGGCTTTACATGTGTATTATCTGGTAATTCAAATGCTTTGAAATGCCTATGGTGAGCATCATGCATCGCCAGACCTAATGGTTGTTGAAGCAATTGGTGGTCCAATGATTACTGCTTTATGATCTGTTTGCAGTTGAATACTCACTGCAGATTCTGGCTTTGTTTTGATAATGAGCGAAGCTTTAATATTGTCTGTGTCAGAGTAGTGTGGGAGTAGCCTCCCCTGGGTCAGGGCAACTAGAAAACTAAAAACAAATTAATGCATCTTTTTCATCCTTGGGGCTACTCATGCAACTGCTTCCCTGACCCATGAGGGATATCTTTAGTCTGATGTGATCTTGAGCTCTTTTTGAAATGCAGGTACAGTTTGAATCTGAGTCAAGCAGATATGATGCAAGCATTACGTGATTACTTCCCATCGTTAGAGACCTGGGCTCGAGATTTCATGGATAATTCTGCTCAGTCTGGGATACAGCAAATGCAGCTGAAACTGTACGTAATGTTCCACATGTATTAAACTTAGTGTGTCGGGGTTGGTATAATAAGCAAGCACAATTGAACTTAAATTATACAGAATCGTACCGTCCAAGCAGTCTTTGGATTCATACTCTCACCGTGTTGCTCAGGATCTTGTCTGTTTAACTGTTTATTGACTTGCTCTTAATTTTTTTTTAATACTTGAATTTCATTGCTTCTAATTATGATTGGGTTCCAGTTCTGTAGATCCACTGAGCTCCATGATTTTGCTGGATGAAGATACTATTTAGCTGGTTTATCTCTGGCTGTATTGGCTGTGACGGTTCCATAGTGACCGGAACCCTCGCATTGTCACTTAAATATTGCTTAAAATGGAGAATTGTTGCTGCAGAGCTTTACCTAATCGGGACAAATACAAGAATGGCAAATTTTGGATAATAATTTCTTGGTCAATCAGAATTGACTTTTCATCAGGTCAACACCCTCATTTCCTTAATCATTTGAAATTTGGGATTTTATTTTTTTCTTGAACTGACAGAGCTAAAATTGACATGCCTTTCTTTTTAGAAAATAAATTTGTTTTTCTCCATGTTTCTTCTATCTACTAATAATTTAGCCACTTGTCCCTCACCACCTAACCATCTCTCTTTGGTGTTATATGCCTGTCCCATGTATGGGTGCATAAACTTTTGTACACCTGCTCCTTCATGGATTCACCCTCATTGATTTCCAATGAACGATGGTAATCCAAAACATGATGTAATTTACTTGAATCTTTTTCCTAGACCCAGTGATAGAAATCCATCCAGACTGGCTTCAATCTGTGGCATCACAGTGCTTGATATTGAAGACATTGAGGAGAATATTTGGTCTCCGAGGTTTGGATTAAAAGGCAAGATTGATGTAACAGCTTCTGTAAAAATTCACCGCCACCCCAAGACACATACTAAAGTCATGCCTTTGGAGCTTAAAACAGGGAAAGAATCTAATTCGGTGGAGCACAGAAGTCAGGTATGTGGCTTAGTATTTAGGGGGGATAGTTGCTGAAGGTGCTGATTCTTAATGAGGGAACAGCTCCTGAAGGTGCTGACTCTTGCTAGGGGAGGGGTCCTGAAAGCGCTGACCCTCACTGAGGAATGGCTGCTGAAGGTGCTGATTCTCGGTGGGATGCAGTTCCTGAAGGTGCAGCTCTTGTTGGTGGAACGGTTCCTGAAGGTGGTCACTCTGTGAGGGGAAGAGAGAGAGAACGCCTTCTCACTTCACACTTTTCTGCATGATTTAAGCAGCTTGCCAAAATGCTGCCATGCTCCCTCGTATAGTGTGTGTCTTCATTTGGTTGAAAAGCTCTTGCATGACACCTTGCCTCAAATCTTTTCTTTTTTGAAAAAGTCCTGCATGTCCTTTAGTCTCTGCAAACTTCATTTATCATTTGCACAAAGATATTATTATTCTTCAGCTCTAACTGGCCCTGTATTGAACTTTGTGTTTTGTACTTTATATTTATGATTTATTTTTCAATTTTCTTTTGTGTTCCCATGAGTGTTTCACCATATGATCATACAAGCGATGAGCAGGCCATTCTGCATTATTCAGTAAGATCATGGCAAATCTAATTGTAACCTGAAGTCCACATTCCCACCGACTGTCAATAATCTTTCACCACTTCTGCCTTAAAAATATTCAAGAATTCTGCTTTACGCCAAGTGAATTCCAAAGACCTTCAAAAATATCAACTTCATATTTCATTTAAATAAATGACCACTAATTTGTAAACAGTGAGCTCCAGTTCTAGATTATCCTATGGGAGAAACATCCAACCTGTCAAGACTCCTTAACCTCTTGAGTGTTTCAATCATGTTGACTCTTATTCTTATAAATACCAGCAAATTAAAAACATAGCCTGTCCAATCTTTCTTCCTAAGACTGCATATCCATACCAGCTGTTAGTCTGGTAAATCATCTTTGAATTGCTTCCAACACATTTCATCTTTTTGTGATGTTCTTCTGTCCTCATCACAACTTAGCTTTCTATCTATGTTTGAGTCATGAGCAAATTTGGCAAGTCGATTATTGGATGGAAAGGAATTTGTTAAATATGAAGAAGAAAATTTCCTGATTTAGTATGTGGATGTACCCATGAGGGAAGGTGCAAAATCTGACCCACTCTTGGGAAATAAATCGGGGCAGGTGATTGAGGTGTTAGTGGAGAGCACTTTGGGGCCAACAATTCTATTAATTTTAAAATGGTGATGAAAGGGGATATACCGGATCTAAAAGTTGAAGTTCTAAATTGGAGGAAGGCCAATTTTGAAGGTAAGAACTTTCAAAAGTTGAGTGGGGAGTTGGGGGGAATGCAGATGTTTGCAGGTAAAGAGATGGCTGGAAAATGGGAAACCTTCAAAAATGAGGTAACGAGAATCCAGAGGCACTAAGTTCCTGTTAGGATGAAGGGCAAAGCTGATAGGTGTAGGGAATTCTGGATGACTAGAGAAATTGAAATTCTAGTCAAGAAAGAGTAGGAAGCATATGTCAAGTATAGACAGCAGAGATCGAGTGAATCCCTTGAGGAATATAAAGGCAGCGGGAGTATTACTTAAGAGGGAAATCAAGAGGGCAAAAAGGGGACGTGAGACAGCTTTGGCAAATAGGGTTAAGGAGAATCCAAAGGGATTGTACAAATACATTAAGGAACAATAGGGTAACTAGGGAGAGAATAATGCTCCTCAAAGAATAATGCCTTTGTGTGAAACCACAGGAGATGAGGGCGGTATTACACAAATATTTTGCATCCGTGTTTAGTGTGGAGAAGGACATGGAAGATTTAGAAATTGGGGAAATAAATAGCAACATCATATAAAAAAGTTTCCACAGTACAGAGGAGGAAGTGCTGGATGGCTTAAAACAAAAAGGTGGATAAATCCGTGGGACCTGATCAGGATTATCCTTGAACTCTGTGGGAAGCTAGAGAAGTGATTGCTGGGCCCCTTGCCAGGGAACTATAGACCGGTGGGCCTGATATTGGTGATCTGTAAGTTGTTGGAGGGATTCCTGAGGGACAGGATTGGCATGTATTTGGAAAGACAAAAACTGATTAGGAGCAGTTAATATGTCTTTGTGCAGAGAAAATCATGTCTTCCTAACTTAATTGAGATTTTTAAAGAAGTAACGAAGACTATTGATGAGGGCAGAGCAGTGGATGTGATCTATATGGACTTCAGTAAGGTGCTCGACAAGGTTCCTCATGTTGACTGGTTAGCAAGGTTAGATCACATGGAATATAGGGAGGTCTAGCCATTTGGGTACAGAACTGGCAGGAGTGTTATTTTTCATACTGGCAGCCTGTGACCAGTGGATTGGTGCTGGGTGCAATGCTTTTTGTCATTTATATAAATTATTTGGATGTGAACATTAGAGGTCTGCTTAATAAGTTTATGGATGACACCAAAATTGGAGGAGTGGTGGACAGCGAAGGGAGTTATTTCAGAGTACAACAGGATCTTGATCTCAGCTGGGCCAGTAGGCCAAGGAGTGGCAGGTGGAGTTTAATTTAGATAAATGTGAGCTGCTGCATTTTGGAAAGTCAAATCGGAGCAGGATTTATGCACTTAATGACTCCCCATGACCTTACCATTGAGTCCAACAGCATGGAGACCGGTCCTTTGGCCTGAGCTGGTCCATGGTGATCAAAATGTCCATCCATGTGGGCTCCATTTCCCCACACTCAGGTTAAATCCTTCTAAACCTTTCCTGTCCATGTATTTGTCCAAATGCCTTTTAAATGTTGTTAATGTACCCACCTCAATCAGTTCTGATGGCAGCTCCTTCCATACTCATACCAACCTTTCTGTAAGAAAAAAGAGTAGACCCTCCAGTTCACTTTTATTCTTTACCATCTAACCTTAAGCTGATAGAAAGTGGGGACTGCAGATGCTGGAGATCAGAGTCAAAAAGTGTGGTGCTGGAAAAGCACAGCTGGTCAGGCAGTATCTGAGGAAACAGGAGAATTGACATTTTGAGTATAAGCTCTTCATCAGGAATGGGAGTGGGGTGATGTCTGGTGGGGGGAAGGAGGCACAGGACTTGCATGTCCTTGACGAAGTTTGAGGGGGAGTTGGTGTTCAGCCACAGGGCCGTGGGGTTGATTGGTGCGTGTGTACCAAAGATGTTCTCTAAAATGTTCCGCAAGTTGGAGTCCTGTCTCCCCAATGAATAGGAGACTGCAATGAGAGCAACGGACTAAGTAGATGAGGTGTTTGGAGGCGCAAGAAGATCTCTGCTGGATGTGGAAGGATCCTTTGGGGCCTTGGGTGGAGGTGTGGACACAGGTTTTACATCCCTCACAAGAAAAGATGCCAGGAGTGGGTGGTGGGGGTGGGAAGAGGATGGCAGAGGATGATGCATTGTATCCAGAGGCTGGTGGGTTTAGAAGGTAAGGACCAGGGTGGGGGGGTGGTTCAAGGTCAGAGTTGTGGGAAGTTGATCTCCACAGTTGCCCCTCGCGTTCCTGGGATGCATGCACCAAACAACCCTGCTGCCCTGTGGCCGAACACTTCAACTTCCCCTCCCACTCTTCTGAGGACATGCAAGTCCTGTGTCGCCTCCTCTGCTAAATTCTAGCCACCCAATGCCTGGAGGAAGAACACCTCATCTTTTGCCTTGGGACCCCCCAGCCACTCCGGATCGATGTCGATTTCACCAGTTTCCTGCTTTCTCCTCCCCTTATCTCAGATCCAACCCTCCAATTCGGCACCACCCTCTTGAACTGTCCTACCTGTCTATCTTCCTTTCCACCCACCCATCACCCCCCCCCCCCCCCCACCTTCATCTACCTGTCGCATTCCCAGCTACCTACCCCTCAACCCCTGTGGGCCCCCCCCCGTCTCCCATTCCTGATGAAGAGCTTATGCTTGAAATGCCCACGCTTCTGCTCCTCAGATGCTGCCTGACTGGCTTTACTTTTCCAGCACCACACCTTTTGTCTCTAACCTTAAACTGATGCCCTCCAGTCCTTGGTTCCCCAACCATGAGGAAAGGTCGGACTGCATTCACCCTATCCATGCCTCTTAATCTTGTACGCTTTCATAAGATCCCCCCTCAGACTCCTATGCTCTAAAGAGAAAAGTCCTAGCTTGTGCAACCTCTTCCTGTAACTCAGACCCTTGAGTCCTGGCATCATTGTAATAAATTTTATTTACACTCTTTCTAGTTTAATAACATGCTACCTGTAGCAAGGAGACCAAAACTGAACACAATGCTCCAAGTGAGGCCTCACCAACATCCTGCACAACTGTGGCATAATTTCCCAACTTCTATACTCAGTGCCTTGACTGGAGGCCAGTATGCCAAAAGTTGTCTTCGCTACCCTGTCTAGTATTACAGCGGTGGAAAGGACGATGGATGAAGACTCGCCATCTGAGGTAGTTTGGGCTGAGGTTAGGAATAGGAAAGGTGAGGTCACCTTGTTAGGAGTTTTCTACAGGCCTCCTAATAGTCAGACGTAGAAGAAAGGATTGCGAGGATGATTCAGGAGAAGAGTGAAAGTAATAGGGTTGTTGTTATGGGGGACTTTAACTTTCCTGATATTGACTGGGAAAGCTATAGCTCGAGTTCGTTAGATGGGTCGCTCTTTGTCCAATGTGTGCAGGAGGGTTTCCTGACACAATATGTAGACAGGCCAACAAGAGGTGAGGCCATACTGGATTTGGTTCTGCGTAACGAACCAGGCCAGGTGTTAGAATTGGAGGTAGGTGAGCACTTTGGGGACAGTGACCACAATTCGGTGACTTTTACTCTAGTGATGGAGAGGGATAAGTGTGCACTGCAGGGCAAGACTTATAGCTGGGGGCAGGGAAATTATGATGTGGTGAGACTCGACTTAGGATGCGTGGCTTGGAAAAGTAGACTTAAAGGCAAGGGCACAATCGATATGTGGAGCTTGTTCAAGGAGCAACTATTGAGTGTCCTTGATAAGTATGTACCTGTCAGGCAGGGAGGAAAGGGTCTTGTGAGGGAGCCGTGGTTTAATAAGGAATTGGAATCCCTTGTTAAAGGGAAAAGGGCAGCCTATGTAAAGATGAGGCGTGAAGGTTCAATTGGGGCGATTGAGAGTTATAAGATAGCCAGGAAGGATCTGAAGAGCAGCAAGGAGGGGACATGAAAAGTCCTTAGTTAGTAGGATTAGGAAAAACCCAAAGGCTTTCTATAGGTATGTCAGGAATAAAAGAATGACTAGGGTAGGAATAGGTCCAATCAAGGATAGTAGTGGGAAGTTGCGTGTGGAGGCTGAAGAGACTGGGGAGGCACTGAATGAATACTTTTCGTCAGTATTCACTCAGGAACAGGACATTGTTGCCAATGTGAATACTGAGTCACAATTAATTAGAATGGATGGCTTTGAGGTATGTAGGGAAGAGGTGTTGGAAATTCTGGAAAGGGTGAAAATAGATAAGTCCCCTGGGCCTGATGGCATTTATCCTAGGATTCTCTGGGAAGCAAGGCAGGAGACTGCAGAGCCATTGGCCTTGATTTTTATGTCGTCGTTGTCTACAGGAATAGTGCCAGAAGACTGGAGGATAGCAAATGTGGTTCCCTTGTTCAAGAAGGGGAGTAGGGATAACCCTGGTAAGTATAGGCTGGTGAGCCTCACTTCTGTTGTGGGCAAAGTCTTAGAGAGAATTGTAAGGTATGGAGTTCAACCCTGCCAAGTGTGAAGTTGTCCATTTTGGAAGAACAAATAAGAATGCGGAATACAGGGTTAATGGTAGGGTTCTTGGTCAGGTGGAGGAACAGAGGGATCTTGGGGTCTATGTACATAGATCTTTGAAGGTTGCCACTCAGGTGGATAGAGTTTGTAAGAAGGCCTATGGAGTATTATCGTTCATTAGCAGAGGGATTGAATTCAAGAGTCATGAGGTGATGTTGCAGCTGTACAGGACTTTGGTTAGGCCACATTTGGAGTACTGTGTGCAGTTCTGGTCGCCTCACTTTAGGAAAGATGTGGAAGCTTTGGAGAGGGTGCAGAGAAGATTTACCAGGATGTTGCCTGGAATGGAGAGTAGGTCGTACGAGGATAGGTTGAGAGTTCTCGGCCTTTTCTCGTTGGAACGGCGAAGGATGAGGGGTGACTTGATAGAGGTTTATAAGATGATCAGAGGAATAGATAGAGTAGACAGTCAGAAACTTTTTCCCCGGGTACAACAGAGTGTTACAAGGGGACATAAATTTAAGGTGAAGGGTGGAAGGTATAGGGGAGATGTCAGGGGTGGGTTCTTCACCCAGAGAGTGGTGGGGGCATGGAATGCGCTGCCCGTGGGAGTGGTAGAGTCAGATTCATTGGCGACCTTTAAGCGGCATTTGGATAGGTACATGGATGGGTGCTTAATCTAGGATAGAAGTTCGGCACAACATCGTGGGCCGAAGGGCCTGTTCTGTGCTGTATTGTTCTATGTTCTATGTTCTATGTTCTATGTTCTATATGTTCTATGTTCTATGTATAGGATTTATGAACATCTGGATAGGAATAATGTGATCAAGGATAGTCAGCATGGTTTTGTGAAGGGCAGATCGTGACTCACAAACCTTATTGAATTTTTTGAGAAGGTGACTAAGGAGGTGGACAAGGGTAAAGTGGTAGATGTGGTGTATATGGATTTTAGTAAGGCGTTTGATAAGGTTCCCCATGGTAGGCTATTGCAAAAAATACAGAGGTATGGCATTGAGGGTGAGTTGGAGGTGTGGATTAGGAATTGGCTGGCTGGAAGAAGACAGAGGGTAGTAGTTGATGGTAAAGGTTCATCTTGGAGTGCAGTTACTAGCGGTGTTCCGCAAGGATCTGTTTTGGGACCATTGCGGTTTGTCATTTTTATAAATGACCTGGAGGAGGGGCTAGAAGGTTGGGTGAGCAAGTTTGCGGATGATACGAAAGTCGGTGGAGTTGTTGACAGTGAGGAAGCATGTGTCAGGTTATAGCGGGATATAAATAAGCTGCAGAGCTGGGCAGAGAGGTGGCAAATGGAGTTCAATGTGGCTAAGTGTGAGGTGATTCACTTTGGTATGAGTAACAAAAAGATGGGGTACTGGGCTAATGTGGATGAGCAGAGGGACCTTGGTGTCCATGTACACAGATCTCTGAAAGTTGCCATCCAGGTAAGTAGTGCGGTGAAGAAGACACATGGCGTACTGGCTTTTATTGGTAGAGGAATTGAGTTCTGGAGTCCTGAGGTCATGTTGCAGTTGTATAAGACTCTGGTGCGGCCGCATCTGGAGTATTGTGTGCAGTTTTGGTCGCCATACAATAGGAAGGATGTGGAGGCACTGGAACGGGTGCAGAGGAGGTTTACCAGGATGTTGCCTGGTATGGTAGGAAGATCGTATGAGGAAAGGCTGAGGCACTTGGGGCTGTTTTCATTGGAGAAAAGGTTTAGGGGTGACTTGATAGAGGTGTACAAGATGATTATGGGTTTAGATAGGGTTGACCCTGAGAATCTTTTTCCACGTATGGAGTCAGCTATTACAAGGGGGGCATAACTTTAAATTAAGGGATGGTAGGTATAGGACAGATATTAGGGGTAGATTCTTTACTCAGCGAGTCGTGAGTTCATGGATTGCCCTGCCAGTATCAGTGGTGGACTCTCCCTCTTTATGGGCATTTAAACGGGCATTGGATAGGCATATGGAGGATAGTGGGCTAGTGTAGGTTAGGTGGGCTTGGATTGGCGCAACATCGAGGGCCAAAGGGCCTGTACTGCGCTGTATTTTTCTATGTTCTATATTCTAACTGTGGACTCCACTCTCCGAGAACCGTGCACCTGAACTCCAAGGTCCCTCTGTTCTACACACTCTTTAAGATCCTACCATTCACCATGAAATTCCTACCTTGATTTGACTTTACAAATTTCAAGGTGTCACAGTTATCTGTATTAACGTCCATGTGCCATTTCTTGGCCCACTTACCCAGCTGATCAAGATCCTGCTGCAATTTCTGGTAACCTTCCTCAATGTCCATGATACTGCCTATTTTAGTGTCATGCCTTTTACTAATCATGCCTTGTACATTCTCATCCAAATCATTCATATAGATAACAAACAGCAATGGGCCCAGCACCAACACATGATGCACTCCACCAGCCATACGTCTTCAGTCTGATAAACATCCTTCTGCTATTATCCTCTGCTTCCTACATTCAAGCCAATTGTATTTTCAATTTGCCAGCTCGCCCTGGATTCCATGTGATCTAACCTTCTAGCAGAGCTTAATCTAAACGATTTGGATGTGAACGTAGGAGATTACTAGTGGCATTCTGCAAGGATCTGTTTGGGTCTACTGCTGTTTGACATTTTTATAAATAACCTGGGTGAGGGCACAGAAGGATGGATTAGTAACTTTGTGGATGATACTAAGGTCGGTGGAGTTGTGGATAGTGCTGAAGGATGTTGCAGATTACAGAGGGACCTAGATAAACTGCAGAGCTGGACTGAGAAGTGGAAAATGGAGTTTAATGTGGAAAAGTTGAGGTGATTCATTGTGGAAGGAGCACCAGGAATAGAGTATTAGGCAACTGGTAAGATTCTTGGCAGTGTAGGTGAGCAGAGAGATCTGTGTCCATGTACAGAGGAGCCTTGATGATCCGAATACCAATTATCTGAATAGTGGATTATCCAAAGGGGATCTCAAGGTCCCAATAGAAACATTAGGTCAAAGAGCTGTTTGAACCCTGATCATGTCTTTTGTTTACAGATATAATGATTAAAAATGAACTCTGCTCTCTCAAATGCAGTCCTCCAAATGACTGACCTCCTGCTGTCTCTCTCCCCTACACTTTCCCTGGAGTTCTACACAAGGGTGAACCCTAACCTCCCACCCCCCACTGCCCGCCCCTGCTTCCCCAGATAGTCTCTCTCCAACTTTGTCCTGTACACGGCAGAGTGGGAACTTGTCAAAAAGTTGAGACTTACTCCACAAAGGCAACAGCAGTCTTGCTGTTGGTATACAGTCTGGCTACCCCAGAGGGCAGATGGAGGGTGGGTTGGGCGGAGGCACAGACAGGGGTTGGACAGTGGGTGCGGATGGATGGGGACGCAGTGTTGGCGTTTGGGGGGGGGGGAAGGTGTTGGACGGGTGGCAGGGTGTGAGCAGATGGGGTTGGGTGTAGGGAGAGAGTGGACAGGGTTCGGGCATCTGGGGGAGGGGGTGGGGAAGGAGCGGGCAACGTTGTGGGTGGACAGGGTTTGGGGGCGGGGGGTTAGGGAGCGGGCGTGTTGTGGGGCGAGAGCGAGCCGGGAGGTGGGAGGGAGCGGACTAGGTAGTGGGGTGGGGAGGGAGCGGGCTGGATCGGGGGTGGGAGCGGGGAGGGAGTGGATGGGGTTGAGGCAGGGACTCGCGCACATTGTGTTGCTGCCTTGTCTCCTGAAAGGGGAGCAGACTTCACAGAAAACTCTGAGCCCCAGAGGAAATCAATGAACAGAATAATTAATTATTTGAACAAAATAGTGCCTGCTCATCTCGTTCGGATAATCGAGGTTCCTCTGTACATAGATCCCTGAAAGTTGCCACCCTGGTTCATAGGGTTGATAAGAAGGTATATAGTGTGTTAGCTTTTATTGGTAGAGGGATTGAGTTTCAGAGCCACAAGGTCATGTTGCAACTGTACAAAACTCTGGTATGGCTGCACATGGAATATTGAATATAGTTCTGGTCCCGCATTATAGGAAAGATGTGGAAGCTTTGGAAATGGTTCAGAGGAGATTTACTAGGTTGTTGTATGGTATGGAGGAAAGGCCTTATGAGGAATGGCTGAGAGATTTGAGGCTGTTTTCATTTGAGAGAAGGTTGAGAGGTGACTTAATTGAGACATAGAGGAATAATCAGAGGGTTAGAAAGGCCCTCACTGTCTACCCTTTTTCCTCAGATGGTGATGGCTCGCACAAGAGGATACAGCTTTAAATTGAGAGGTAATAGATATAGGACAGATCTCAGAGGCAGTTTCTTTACTTAGAGTAGTAGAGGTGTGGAATGGCCTGTCTGCAACAGTAGGAGACATGCCAACTTTAAGGGCAATTAAATGGTTATTGGAGAAACATGTGAATGAAAATGGAATAGTGTAGGATAAATCTGCTTCAGATTGGTTCTACAGTCGGCGCTACATTGAAGGCCGAAGGGCCTGTATTGTGCTGTAACATTCTATGTTCTTTAGGAGGGGCAGTTTACAGATGGCACCAAAATTGGTGGTAGGGTGGACAGCGAAGAGGGTTATTTCAGAGTACAACGTGATCTTGATCAGATGGGAGAAAGTGAAGCCTGACGAAGAGCTTATGCTCGAAATGTCAACTCTCCTGCTCCTCGGATGCTGCCTGACAAGCTGCATTTTTCCACTGCCACACTTTTTGACTCTTGACCAGATGGGCCAATGGGATGAGGAGTGGCAGATGGAGTTTAATTTTGATAAATGTGAATGCTGCATTTTGGAAAGGCAAATCAGGGCAGGACTTGTACACTTAATGGTAAGGTTCTGGGGACTGTTGCTGAGCAAAGAGACCTTGGAGTGCAGGTTCACAGCCCCTTGAAAGTAGAGTCGCAGGTAGATAGGATAGTGAAGAAGGCATTTGGTATGCTTTCCTTTATTGGTCTGAGCATTGAGTATAGGAGTTGGGAGGTCCTGTTGCGGCTGTACATGACATTGGTTAGGTCACTTTTGGAGTACTGTGTGCAATTCTAGTCTCCGTCCTGTTGGAAGGATGTTGTGAAACTTGAAAGGGTTCAGAAAAGATTTACAAGGATGTTGCTAGACTTGGATGATTTGAGCCATAAGGAGAGGCTGAATTGGCTGAGGCTGTTTTCCCTGGAGTGTTGCATGCTGAAGGATTACACCATGGAGGTTCATGAGGGGCATGGATAGAATAAATAAATAAGGTTTTTTCCCTGCGGTAGGGCAATTGAGAACAAGAGGGCATAGGTTTAAGGTGAGGGGTGGAAGAATTTAAAAAGGGATGAAAGGGCCAAGTTTGCCTCAGAGTGGTGCATGAATGGAATGGGCTGCCAGATGAAGTAGTGGAGGCTGGTACAATTACAGCATTTGAAAGGCATCTGGATGGGTAAATGAATAGGAAGGGTTTAGAGAGATGTGGGCCAAGTCCTAACAAATGGGACTAAATTAGTTCAGAATATCTAGTCAGCGTGGATGAGTTGGACTGAAGGATCTGTTTCTGTGTTGTACATCTGTGATTCAAAGGCCTTGCTGAAATCCTTATAGACTACACCTACCATGCTGCCATAGTCATTTCTGGTCACTTCATCACGGTGGCACAGTGGTTAGCACTGCTGCCTCACAGCGCCAGAGACCCGGGTTCAATTCCCGCCTCAGGCGACTGACTGTGTGGAGTTTGCACATTCTCCCCGTGTCTGCGTGGGTTTCCTCCGGGTGCTCCGGTTTCCTCCCACATTCCAAAGATGTGCAGGTTAGGTGAATTGGCCATACTAAATTGCCCGTAGTGTGAGGTAAGGGGTAGATGTAGGGGTATGGGCGGGTTGCGCTTCGGCGGGTCGGTGTGGACTTGTTGGGCCGAAGGGCCTGTTCCACACTGTAAGTAATCTAATCTAATCTAATCAAAGAACTCTCTCAAATTTGTGCGGTTTGATCTCCTATGCTGACCAGGCCATGCTGACTACTCCTAATCAAACCTTGTCTTTCCAAATGCACATGTATATTTTCTTTCTCACAATCTTCTCAAGTAACTTACCTACTAAAAGTATTAGACTTACTGGTCTATAGAGCCCAGGTTTCTTATTTGTAGCCCTTCTTCCATAAGAGCCCAACATTTGCTACCCTCCAGTTTTCTGGGACCTCACCTGTGGCTACTGATGATGCAAAAAATGTCAGTAATTTCTTCTGTAGCCTTTTTCAGTATTCTTGGATATAAATGGTCAGGACCAGGAGATTTCTCCACCTTCATACATTCTATGTCCAACATCACCTCCACTGTGATATGGACTGTCCCCAGATATCACCCCGAATGTCCCCATGTCGTCTTGTGTTTTTCCATGGTAGACACAGTGGAGAAATATTCATTGAGGACCTCTCCTATCTCCTGCAGTTCTACACTAACATGTCCACTTTGGACCTTGAGAGGTCCTATTCTCTCTTTAGTTATTCTTTTTTCTTTAATATACTTAAAGAATTACTTTGGATTCACCGTTAAAAATCACACAACACCAGGTTATAGTCAAACAGGTTTAATTGGAAGCACACTAGCTTCCAATTAAACCTGTTGGACTATAACCTGGTGTTGTGTGATTTTTAACTTTATACACCCCAGTCCAACACTGGCATCTCCAAATTTGGATTCACCCTAATCTTCCCAGCCAAGGCTATCCAACCTTTTTGCCCTCCTGATTTCCTACTTCAGTAAATTCTCGTATTCTCTGTCTACTCCAGGGATTCCCTCGAACCCAGCTGCCTGTACCAGAGCCATCCTTCCTTTTTCAAGTCAAAGCCTCAATATGTCTTGTCATCCAGGTTTCTTTATTCCTGCTAACCTGGCCCTTCACCCTCTCAGGAACAAATTGACCTTGAACCTGGCTATCACATTTTTAAAGGCCTTCCATTTGCTGGAGGCCCCTTCACTTGCACACAAGCTACTTGAATCAACCTCTGCAAATTCCTACCTCATTCCATCAAAATTCGCTGAAACGGGCAAGGACTTTTCCCTGGGTGTGGGAGTCCAGAACTAGAGGGCACAGGTTCAGGGTGGGAGGGGAAAGATATAAAAGGGACCTCAGGAGCAACTTTTTCGCACAGAGGGTCGTGCATGTATGGAATGAGCTGCCAGAGGAAGTGATGGAGGCTGATAAAGTTACAGTATTTAGAAGGCATCTGGATAGGTACATGTGTGGGCGGCACGGTGGCACAGTGGTTAGCACTGCTGCCTCACAGCGCCGGAGACCCGGGTTCAATTCCCGCCTCAGGCGACTCTCTGTGTGGAGTTTGCACGTTCTCCCCGTGTCTGCGTGGGTTTCCTCCGGGTGCTCCGGTTTCCTCCCACAGTCCAAAGATGTGAAGGTCAGGTGAATTGGCTATGCTAAATTGCCCGTAGTTGTTAGGTAAGGGGTAGATGTAGGGGTATGGGTGGGTTACGCTTCGGCGGGGCGGTGTGGACTTGTTGGGCCGAAGGGCCTGTTTCCACACTGTAAGTAATCTAATCTAATCTAATCTAAAGTAATCTAATCTAATCTAATGAATAGGAAGGTTTTAGAGGGATGTAGACCAAGTGCTGACAAATGTGACTTGATTAGGTTGGATATCTGGCCAGCATGGACGAGTAGGCCCGAAGGGTCTGTTTCTGTGCAGTACGTCTCTAAGATTCTGATTCTCGAAGTGCATTTGCTATTTTTCCTGCCATCTCTGGGATGCATTCCATCAGGGCCAGGAGACTTGTCTACCCTTAGCTCCATGAGCTTGCCCAACACTCTATCTTTTGTGATAATGATTGTTTCCAGGTCATCACCTACCTTCATGTCTTTGTCAATTCCTGGCATGTCATTCATGTCTTCGACTGTGAAGACCGGCACAAATATCTGTTCAATGCCTCCGTCATTTCCTCATATCCCATTACTAAATCACCCCTTCTCGTCTCTGAAAGGATCAATGTTTAGCCATTCTTTTTCATTTTATATATTTGTAGAAACTTCTGCTATCTGTATTTATACTCTGAGCTTGTTTATTCTCATAATCTATTTTACTTTATAGCTTTCCTTTTGTGGTGTTCTGTTGACCTTTAAAGCTTTCCCTATCTTTTATTTTCCTGCTGATCTTGGCCACTTCATGTACCTTCTCTTTCAATTTGATAGCCTCTCTTATTTTCTTAAACACTCATGGCAGATTACCATTTTTCTTACAGTCCTTCCTTTTCACTGGTATATATTTTTACTGAGTACTTTGAAAACTTGATTTGAAAGTCCTCCACTGTTCAATTATCTCACTAGACACTTCATTACAGGCATGTTTATGTGTCATTTACTTCTCCATTAATCTGAAGAACTCCAGGTTTTGCTGCAGACTCATTTTCTCCTTTTAGGAGATGGTTCAACCCTATTTGCCATTTTGTGGCTTTCAGATTTGTCTAGGCTGGTTCCCTTTTAAACTTTTTGAAGATTTTTGTCATCTTCTGTGTTTATAATTTTGATTTCAGTTGCATACTGCTTGCTATTAGTGAGATCCTTGTTACTTGTCTTATTTCCAAAATCCAGCAGGGTCTCATTTCTTGTGCTGGAATATATTAAGAGGAAAATAGTCTGGATCTTTTGCAGAAACTCCTGATCTTTGCCATTGCATTATTTTTACTGTATTTTATCTGTGGAATCATCCACAATTCCCACTCTCCTGAGTTAACTTAGTTGGAGTTTGGTGTTGTCCCTGTTTGGGTGCATAATCTGGAATTCATTTTCTTTCAGTCATTTATAGTCATTATCTTCAAGTAGTTTTCCCATTTCTGTAGATGTGTTGGGGGGGTAGAGTTCAAGGAATAGGGGCACTGAAAATTCTTCATTTCTTTCCGCTGTGGCCAATTTAACAAAGTCTAAAATGGGTCTTGGGCATCTTATGTACATCTGTCACAGACAGTTATTTGATGTTTAGCAAGTCACCTTACCCACTCTGAAGTTGGGCTTGGAACTAGTGTTACATTGATTCCCAAATTTGGCACATCTTGCACCCATTTTTCATCTCTAGTTCAATATTTAAACTTTACCCACTTATTGATCAATATCTCCTGGTGGAGGAGCAATTTTTCCCAATCAGGCAGCCCGTGGAGGTAAGGCATCAACTACAAAGAGACGTTTATGGAGACTGGCAATAGAATATAATGTATGGGCCCAGGCACAGGAGCTTGCTGGCATTGTCTTGGACACTCCAGCCTCAGATAAAGGGAGATACTAGGTTCCCCACTAGTAAGGTATGAACAAAACTAAACTGTGGTTCTTGTTTCTCATTGCTATCTCAAGATCTTGCTTCAGAGAGATCTGTGGGATTCCGATGAGATTTGGATCACTTTGACTTTAGAACTGTAGCATCTCCAGCACTGAAACTGCCCAGTTAACTGAATGGTTCCCTGCAGATGCTTAAACTTTATTATTCCAATATCTTACTCGAATTGCCACTTCACAGGCTATTGTATCTCTCTTTCCTTCTTTCTTGTCTCTTCATTGAATACCCCCTTAACCTTGCTTTCTTTTGTCTGTATTCCTTCATACTTTTTGGTAAGAGTTACCAATCTCAGTTTTAAAATCGACAACTAATTGATTATCAGTTGCCAGACTTTCAAACCTCTTCTGGTTTTTGTGTGAAATTAGGGTAGAAGATGATTTAGTGGTAATATTTGCTCAACTCAAAAACCCAGGTAATGTTCTGGGGACCTCTGTTTGAATACTGCCACTGCAGATGACGGAATTTAAGTTCAATAATAATCTGGATTTAAGAATCTAATGTCTTTAAACCATTGCTGATTGTTAGAAAACCCAACTGGCTCACTGTGTCCTTTGGGAAAAGAGATCTGCTGTCCTTACCTGGTCTGGCCTAGACATGACTCCAGACTCTCAGCAATGTGATTGACTCTTCGATTCACTTTGGGCAATTAGGGATGGGCAGTAAGTGCTGGTCACCAACATCCTATGAATGAATAAAAAGAATTTCCCTCTGAAACGTGTGTGCCTCTTTTAGACTGTACTCTCTAGTTCTTAACCTACTTCTTGCTTTATCTGTTCATCTTCTTATCTTAAAAATCACCCTTTAAACTTCTGAAATTTAATGTTTATGAAGTAAATATAAACATTTGTACTATGAGAATTTAAAGCTTATTTAGCACTATCTGAATACTATCCAGGCTTGGGCTGAAAAATGGCAAGTAGCATTTGCACCACAAGAATGCAAGACAATCTGCAATAAAAGACAATCTAACCACCATCCCTTAACATTCGATGGTGTTACCATTTCTGAATCCTCCACTATCAACATCCTTGGGGGTTACTATTGACCAAGAACTCAACTAACACAACTCACATAACCATGGTGGCTACAAGAGTAGGTCAGAGACCGGGAATACTGTGATAAGCAACTTGCTACCTGTCTTTTCAAAGCTTGTCCATCGTCTGTAAGGCACAAGTCAAGAGTGTGATGGCATGCTCCCCAATTGCCTGGATGGGTTCAGCTGTGACAACTTTCAAGTCGCTTGATGCCACCCAGGGCAAAGCAGCCTGCATGATTGGCACCACATTCACAACCATCCATTCCCTCCACCACCAACATTCAGTAGCGACAGTGTGTGCTATCTACAAAATGCACTGCAGAAATTCTCTGAAGATCATTTGGCAGCATCTTTCAGACCTATGACCACTTCCATCTATGAGGACAAGGACAGCAGGTACATGGGAACTCCACCTGTAAGTTTCTTCCAAGCCACTCACCATCCTTACCTGGAAATATATTGCCGTTCCATCACTGTTACTGGATCAAACCCTTGGACTTTGTTGGGTCAACCTACAGCACATGGAATATAGCAGTTCAGAAACTCAGCTTATGACCACCTTCTCAAGGCCAGCCAGTGACATTCACATCCAATGACTGAATTGAAAAAAATGTTTTGTCAACTATGAAAATCAATAAACAGAGGTAAATTTTCACTTCTTTCTTTCAGGTAATTCTGTACACCTTGCTGAGCCAGGAACGCAGGGAAGATCCTGAAGCTGGATTTCTCCTGTATCTCAAAACAGGTGCCATGCATCTAGTACCAGGCAATCATATGGACAGAAGAGGTATTGTGGAATTTCAGCTAAAAGATAACTGGGCCTGTAGCATTTGAGAGGTGTTAAATGTGTGCTATTTCAAATGTAATTGGAGCTAGCATTCAGAGCTCAGGTATCCAGTTGGTGTGTGGGCTTTAATCAGACCTGGTCATCTAGATTATTTACGTCCGTTGGAAATTCTTCTGTTGTAGTAGGCTCACTGTATGGGAAGAATTGGTCTGAGCAGTTGGGGATTCAAATCACCATCCAATAGCCTGGCTCTTGAAAGGCAACTGTAGAGATCAGGGACATTGTGGACTTAACCATGATGGCTTTTCCAGCTGACCACTGGCTGCTTGACCAAGCTGTCCATGAAATTAGAAGAAGTAAGCTACTATCCTTGACAGGAGACAAATAAAATCAGCAAAAGAGGATGAGAGGTAATAGTAGCCTGTCATAAATGGAAGCATTAAGTGTTAATAGTTAAGGACTTGAAAAGAACTGAGGGTGGATGTGTGGTGTAGCATTGTGTCCAATGACTGGAATAGCCCAATTTTATCTCTGCTAAAGTTGCTGACTTCTGGAGTAATGGTTGCATAATGTATTTGGCCTCAGTATCAGAGAGTAATGATACGATGCAAAGTGTGTTGAATCACTGACAGAGTATCCTGTTGCTGGGAAGAGCTCAGGATTGTGGGTTGTGGTAAGAGGGTACTGCTCTCCTGTGATTAATTTTGGATGTTTGGTCTACAGACATTCATTCTGTTAATTTAAACTTGGTGAGATACCAGATTTCTGCTCACAACTGAAGCAGAGTTAAAACTAACAGGGAAAAGTCTTTAGGTATCATGGCACAAACACAGATGCAATGTAGATTTAGTGCTAAGAAACTGACATGGGGCTACAATGTGCCTGTAGTGACAGACGCATATGCTTTACTTATCTAATCAGGTAGGGATAATTAGAGTTGAGCCAGGGAGCCCAACACCCATTAGAGTCAAAAAGTGTGCTGGAAAAGCACAGCAGTCAGAGTATAAGCTCTTTACCCATTAGAGTCCCACCTTCAAAGCTAATTAGAAGTGACTGGTTTAAAAAAAACTAGCCCCATAATATAACACCATAAAACATAGGAACATAAGTAGGCCATTTATCCCATTGCATTTGGTGAGATCGTGGCTGATCTGATCATCCTGAACTCTACCTTCCTGCCTTTTTCTGATAGCTGTTGATTCCCTTATTAAAAGTAAAATAAAATTCTCGGATTAGAAATCAGTGTGTCTTTGCCTTGATTATACTTAACCCAGCCTCTACAAGAAAGAGTTCCAAAGATTTAGTACCCTCTGGGGAGAAAAATTCCTTCTCATCTCTGTCTTAAATATTTGACTCCTTATGCCTCAGGTCTTACACTCTCACGGGAAATAACCCTATGCTGGATGTAAATTTGTTCGTTGAGCTGGAAGGTCAGTTTTCGGATGTTGCGTCACCATACTAGGTAACATAGTCAGTGAGGCTCCGGTGAAGCACTGGTGTTAGTAACCTGTTTTCTATTTATGTATTTAGGTTTCCTTGGGTTGGTGATGTCATTTCTTGTTCTTTTTCTCAGAGGGTGGTAAATGGGGTCCAAGTCAATGTGTTAGAGTTCTGGTTGGAATGCCATGCTTCTAGGAATTCTCATGCGTGTCTGTTTGGCTTGTCTTAGGATGAATGCGTTGTCCCAGCTGAAGTGGTGTCCTTGCTCACCTGTGTGTAAGGATACTATTAAGAGTGGGTTATGTATTTTTGTGGCTAGTTGATGTTAATGTATCCTGGTGGCTAGTTTTCTGCCCATTTGTCCAATGTAGTGTTTGTTACAGTTCTTGCAAGGTATTTTGTAAATGACATTAGTTTTGCTTGTTGTTTGTATAGGGTCTTTCAAGTTCATTAACTGCTGTTTTAGTGTGTTTGTGGGTTTGTGAGCTACCATGGTTCCAAGAGATCTGAGTAGTCTTGCAGTCATTTCCGAGATGTCTTTGACGTAGGGGAGAATGGCTAGGGTTTTCGGACGGGTTTTATCTGCTTGTTTTGGTTTGTTGCTGAGAAATCGACAGACTGTGTCCATTGGGTATCCATTCGTTTTGAGTACACCATATAGGTGACTTTCCTCTGCTCTTCATAGTTCCTCTGTGCTGCAGTGTGTGGTAACTTGTTGAAATAATGTTCTAATGCAGCTTAGTTTGTAGGTTTTGGGATGATTGCTTCTGTAGTTCAGTACTTGGTCCATATGTGTTTTCCTGTGGACACTGGTTTGAGGTTCCTCATTGGCTGTTTGCTCTCCTGTGACACCTAGGCATGGCAGTTTGTTGTTTTCCTCCTCTTCAGTGAATTTTTGCCAGTAAGGATATTATTGATGATCTTGAAAGTTTCCTCTAATTTGTTTTGTTTAGTGATGACAGAGGTGTCATCCACATAGTGGACCCAAAGCTTGGGTTCGATGTTTGGCAGAGCAGTTTATTTGAGCGAATTCAAAAAGAATGGACACTCAATGAATACAGTCAGCCGATTTCTCAGCAACAAACCCAAAAAGCAGACAAAATCCGTCCGCAACCCTAGCCACACTCCCCAACATCAAAGGTATCTCGGAAATGACTGCCAGACTACTCTGATTTCTTGGCACCATGGTAGCCCACCAACACACTAAAACAGTAGCTAATGAACTTGAAAGACCCTGTACAGACAACAAGCAAAACTAATATCATTTACAAAATACCTTGCAAGAACTGGGACAAACACTACATTGGACAAACTGGCAGAAAGCTAGCCACCAGGATACATTAACATCAACTAGCCACAAAAATACATGACTCACTCTCACTAGTATCCTCACATATGGATGAGGAAGGACACCACTTCGACTGGGACATCACATTCATCCTAGGACAAGCCAAACAGAGACATGCCCAAGAATTCCTAGAAACATGGCATTCCAACTGAAATGCTATCAACAAATGCATTAACTTGGACCCTATTTACCACCCTCTGAGAAAAAGAACAGGAAATAACATTACCACAGGAAATGACATCACCAACCCAAGGAAACCTAAACACATAAGTAGAAAGTGGGTCATTAACACCAGTGCTTCACCAGAGGCTCACTGATGTTACCTAGTATGGTAACGAAATGTCTGAAAACGAACCTTCCAGCTCAGTGAGGAAACTTACATCAAGAACTTCAACCTGAGCTACAAATCTTCTCAAAACCTACTAACAACCATCTGCATCTACTCCATCAAGCTCCCTAGGGATTTTGTACGTTTCAATAAAGTCACCCCTCATTCTCTGAAATTCCATTGAGTATGTGCTCTTTCTGTCATACTTGGGATCAACTGAATGATTGGACTATCTTTAGACTACCTCCAATGCCAGTGAACATTTCCTAGAATACCATGCTTCTAGGAATTCTCGTACGTATCTTTGTTTGGCTTGTCCTAGGATGGATGTGTTGTTCCAATCAAAATAGTGCCATTTCTCATCTGTAACGGGCCCAAACTGTTCAGTATTCTAGGTATAGTCTAACTTATGCCTTGTATGGTTTTAACAAGACTTCCCTATTTGACTTCATTCCCTTTTGATATAAAGGCCCCTATTCCATTTTCCTTCCCTATTGCCTGCTGAACTTTCCTAACTTGGCAAAGTGGGGTTAGTGTAGGTAAGTACAATGTTTTTGGTGGTACAGATTTGATGTGCTGAAGGATCTCTTTACTGTGTGATTTTATGGTTCTGTGAACTTGTATGCAAGTCTTTTTTGATTTATACACGAGTCCCAAATCCCTGCATGCAGCAACTTTGTTGTCTTTCTATGTTTAAATAATATTCATCTCCTCTACTCATCCTGCCAGATTACATAAAAACATGTTTTCAGGAAATAAATCCACAGTCATAAAGGTCTGCACATTTTTATTCATGAACTTCATGGTTCATCTCCCCATCAAACTCCTCAATAAAAACAGCCTTCTGTATTATGAAGAACTAGTTTCCAGTCCTGCCTGGTAGATTATTCTAAGCGATTCTAACTTTGTTGTGCTTATACTAATTTACAATGTTCTGTGCTCTCTCTCATGATTTCTCTTGTTTAATATTTGATAAATTATATGTGAATTTTGAGCAGGAATAGGCCACAGTTTTTAGTTAACAAGCCTATCTCTACTGCAAAATAAAGAATTGAAGCCCCTAAATTTATCCCTTACAATTGATCCTGCTCAAATGAGAACTAATTTTGTTGATTTTTTTTTCTGGCTTTGTACATTTGTTACGTTTTGACTAAGTTGCTAAATTACTAAGTATTGAAAATGTATTATTAATTTCTCTATAATTCAGACTGATTGAAAAAGTCATAAATTATCTCATCTCTTAGTCCATGTTGACAAGTGTTAAGTTTTGATTTGTTGTTTAACTGTCTAATAGTTTGCTTTTCTTGATCCTTGATTTACTGTTGTTTTATTGTTTCTGTTTTGATATCAATTTTGAAAAGTTGATTTCCATATCAAGTTATCAAAGTAGATTTAAATAAATATCACAGAGGACAGAATCTTGAGGAGCCAGAAGCTGGGGACTTCTTACTTTCTTGTTAAGTGATCATTGACTATACAAGGAAATATAAAGCTATATAATGTGCAGCGCACGTAGATATTAGAATCAGCAGTAGGTTATTCAGCCCTTTCAAGCATGCTTCACCATTCAATATGATTGTGCCCAATCATGTGTCTCAATGCTATATTTCTGCATTCTCCTCGTAACCCCGTGATGCTTTTGAAATCCAGAAAGAATCCATCTCCTTCTTGATTATATTCATTGACTTGATCTCCAGTCTTCTGTGGTAGTGAATACCACAGTACTCCTTGAAGAAATGTTTTCTCACTTAGAATCTCAATAATCTATCCTGTATAACAGTTCTAGACTTCTAAACCTGGAAAATCATGCTGGGTAACAGGCCCTTTCCAGGACAGTTAGGATTATAACCATTTCAATCTGATCTCCTCTCATTCTTCTTAAATTTCATGAACATAGGTCAAGTTGAGCCAATCCATAGGACAGTCCCACCAACTCTGACATCAGTCTGTTGAATCTTCACTGCAGTCCCACTGTGGCAAGTATATCCTTTCTTAGATAGGAAGGCCAAAATTGCAAGTGGTACGCCAGATGTGGTCTCCCCAAGGTGCTGTATAACTGCATTAAGATATCCCTATGTCGGAACTTAAATTATCTTGCAATCAAGGCCCAATACAGCATTTACCTTCTTAATTACTTGCTGGTTCTGCCTGTCTACTTCCATTTACTGATGCATAAGCACCACCTAGATCCCTTTATACATCCATACTTCCCAACATATCACCGTTTAAATAATAATCTTTGTTTCTGTTTTCCACATCAAAGTGCATTACTTCAAGTTTAGCCATGCTGTATTCATCTGCCATGTGTTTGCCCACTCATTCAACTTGTTTAAATCACCTTAAACCTCCCAAGCATCATTTTTATTTAGATTCGCTACAATGTGGAAACAGGCCCTTCAGCCCAACCAATCCACACTGACCCTCCGAAGAGTAACCCATCCAGACCCATTCCCCTCTGACTAATGCACCTAACACCATAGGCAATTTAGCATGGCCAATTCACCTGACCTTTGAACTGTGGCAGGAAACTGGAGCACCCGGAGGAAAGCCACGCAGACTCTGGGAGAATGTGCAAATTCCACACAGACAGTTGCCCAAGGCTGGAATTGAACCTGGGACCCTGGTGCTGTGAGGCAGCAGTGCTAACCACTGAGCCACCATGCCGCCATCTTTCTCACAAGTCTGTGCAGAAGTATTATGAAACAAAATTGGACATTGAGATATAACATGGGAAATTAGGGATTGGTGTGGAAGTGATGACCAAAGCTTACGCCAAGATTTTAAAAAAAAAGACGAGGTATGAAAATGGAAGAGCTTGGGTGGGAAGTTCCAGACCAAGAGAATAAATGGCTGAATTCACAACCATCAATGGTAAAGTGATAGGGAGAGGGATGCATTAAAATAGGCTAGGGTTGAAAGTACAGAGTTCTAAAGTTGTCATCAGCAAACTTGGAAATGTTGCATTTGGTTCCCTCATCTATATATATCATAAATAGATGACACCCAAGTATTGATCTTTGCAATACACACAAGTTATTATCTGCCACTCTCAAAAACACCCATTTTGTTCTCACTGTTTTCTGTCTGTAAAACAATTGTCAACCCAGCCAGTATGTTACCTCTTGTCCCATGTGCTTTAATTTTGTCCACTGGCCTCTTAAGCATTTTATCATCATCTGCTGAATTCTGAAATACTCTCAGCCTTGATGCATTTGTGGCAATTTTGTAAGTTTCCTCTTTGAATCTAATTCTATCCCTAATTTGTTTGAAAGCCATGGTTGAACCACATTTTCTTGTATTTTTGTACCAGACAGGAATGAATAATTGTTGTAATTCATACACATGTTCTTTAAGTATGAGCCATTGCCAAGCCGCCATCAATCTCTTTAGCAGGGTTTTTCCAATCCATCCTTTGTTAACTCGTGACTCATAGTTCCATTTATCTAGTCTCAGGACCCGAGTTTCAGACTTGACTACTTCACTCTCCATCTTAATGAAGAATTCTATCATAGGGTTGCTCTTCCCCAAAGGACTTTACACAACATGGTTGTTAGTCGATCCCTTCTCGTTGCGCAGTACCCAGTCCAGAACAGCTTGTTCTCTGGTTGATTCCTCATTGTATTGATCTAAACAGTCATAAAGTATACACTCCAGGAAATCTCCTTGCACGTTACGTTGGAAATTTGGTTTGTCCAGTCTATATGCAAATTAGTCATCCATCATTGCAGTTGTACCCTTCATCTATGCTTAAACCCTTCTCTTGCATCTCCACTATTGTTTGGGGGCTTACAGACAGCGCCAACAATATTTTCTGCCCTGTGAAGTTTTTTATTTCCACTTAACACAGATTTTTCAAGCCAATTTTTCTAGCTGTTGCATTTGCCTTTTTCAATGTTACTCCATATCCTTTCCCTTTTTATGTTTTTTCCAAAATAGTACCCCTGGATGTTCAGTTCCCATCATTGATCACCCTGCAGCCATGTCTCCATAATTGCAAGTACATCATGACGATTTATATCCAGTTGCAGTGCTGATTCATTTACCTTATTCTGAATGCTCTGCATGTAATGACACAGGCCTTTAACTTGTCTGTTTAACTTTGTTCGTCATAGAGCCATACAACATGGAAACAGACCTTTTGGTCTAACTAGTCCATAGAATCCCTACAGTGTGGAAACTGGTCATTTGGCCCAAGAGGTCTCCGAAGAGTAACCAACTCAAACTCATTCCCTTCCCCTATTACTCTATATTTTCCCTGACTACTGCACCTAACCTACACATCCCTGAATACTATGGGCAATTTAGCATAGCCAGTTCACCTAACCAGCACATCTTTGGACTGTGGGATGAAACCCACCCAGATATAGGGAGAATGTGCAAATTCTTGAGGCTGGAGACGAACCGGGTACCTGGCACTGTGAGGCAGCAGTGCTAGCTCCCACTGAATCACCATGCCGCCCGAACATGCTGAACATAATCCCAAACTAAACTAGTCCCACCTGCCTACTCCTGGCCCATATCCCTCCAAACCTTTTCTTTTCATGTATCTATCCAAATGTCTTTTAAATGTTCTAAATGTACCCGCATCCACCACTTTCTCAGGAAGTTCATTCCACGCATGAGCCACCCTCTGTAAAAAAAAAAAAAAAATTTGCCCCCATGTCTTTTTTAAATCTCTCTCACTTCACCTTAAGAATGTGCCCCCTACTCTTGAAATCCCGAAACGTCGATTCTCCTTCTCTTTTGATGCTGCCTGACCTGCTGCACTTTTCCAGCAACACATTTTTAAACATTATCCAAGGCCCTACCATTAATTAAGTAAGCCCTACTCTTGTTTTGTGTGCCAAAATGTAATATCTCTTATTTATCCAGATTGAACTCCATCTGCTTTTGCACAATGACTCCCTTGATTTTTTTTTTGCCTTCCTCTTTTGTTTCTAGCCTTTTTCTTTGGTTTCTATCTTTGTTTCTCTCTCTTTTTTTTTCTGTATCCTTGCTGAGATTCCCATCCCTCTGCTATTCTAGTTTAAGTCCAGAAATAACCCATACCACTTGTACAGGTCCCTCCTTCTCTAGAACTAGTCACAATGTCCCAGGAATGTGAATTCCTTGCACTTACTCCATTTCTTCAGCCACATATTAATATGGTATATGCTGCTAGTGTCATTCATGATAGTAATCTCAGTACCGTGGAGATCCTACTTTTTAATATATATCCTGACTCTCTATATTCTGCTTTAGAATCTCATCCTTTTTAATAACAAATGTTATTGATACCAATGTAAAAACATTAGAACCAGGAACAAGAATAAACAATTCAGCCACTCGACCCTGCTGCACAATTTGATATGATCATGGCCATTCTCCTATCAACCTCAACTCTGCTTTCTTGTCCACTCTACATACCCCTTTAACTCTCTGTCTTCTCCTTAAGTTGACTCCATGATCCATCATCCACTGTACTCTTAGGGTGTGAATTCCACAGATTCATGGCCCTTTGAGAGAAGTAATTTCTCTTCAACTCTTTTAAATCTGCTACCCCTTCTCCTAAAATTCTGACCTCCTTCTTTTAGAATGCATCACGTGAGGAAACAACTTTTCTATGTCTATTTTATTCCCTTTAGTATCTTATAAGAATGATATTTAACTAAAGTATATAAACTCCAGGAAGTATAGGTCTAAACTGCTTAATCTTTCTTCACAGGACAAATCCCTCATATCTGGATATGTACATGGACATTGGTTCTTTACCTTGTCCCTTCAGAATACTTTGCTGCCACTCCAGTGCATCCTTGACCATTGCAACAGGGAGACAACATACCATTCTGGAGTCTCTCTCTCTTGGCAGCAGAAATGTCTCAGTTGCCCTTATTGGATCTCCAATTACCAAAACTTGGTCATTCTTCTTTCTCTTCTTTCATCAGAGCCAACCATGGTACCACGGACCTAACTTCTGCAGTTATCCACTGAGAGGTCTGCCCCCTCTGCAACTCTGAACATATCAGAGAAGGGGACAGACATAGGGCACTGCTGTATGACCTGCCTTTTTCTACTTTGCTTGGTCTCTTTTCTGCCTGTTCAGTCTTTACCTGTGATGTGACCATCCTACTGAACAAGTTGTGCACAACAATCTTTAAAAGTCAGGTGAACGAAGGAGCAGTGATTTCGAATAGACCTGTTAGGTTATAACCTAATGTCATGTGACTTCTAACTTTATCCATCCCAGTCTAACACTGGTAACTCCACATCACGGCAATCTTGGTATTGCGGATGCTGCACAGTGAGTTCACCAGCTCATCGAACTCCAAATTAACTATGTGGTTGCTGAGGACACTTGTCAGTTCTTCGTTTAAAGAATAATTAATGCTGTCGACCTTATTTCCCTCCAGATACTACTGCTGCAATGCAAAATCCTTACCAGGTCTTTGGAAACCTTTTTAAGGCTTAACTTTAGCTCTTTTACAGTACTTTTATCACCTTACATTGAGTAATATAGTCATAGAGGTCTCCCGCACCAAAAAATGCCCTTCAGCTCCTTGAGTCTGAGTCAGTCAAAAACAAGCACCTAACTACTCGAATCTGATCTTCCAGCCTTGTATGCCTTGGCATTGCAAATGCGCATCTAAATACTACTAACACGTTATGAGGGTTTCTGTCTCTGCCACTGTTATAGGCAGAATGTTCCAGAATCTCACCATCCTCTGATCTGCTTACCTGAAATCTATGCCCTTGATATTTGATCTCGACAGCAAGGGGATATGTTACTTCCTGTCTCTCCTATGCATGCCCCTTAGAATTTTAAGTATCTACAATCATGCTCTTCCCCCCACCCTCCACCCTGACCCCCCTTCAGTGTCCTCTGCTTCATTTTCACTTAACTAAAGCTCTTCCCCGAGTAAATTTCCGGTGCAATCACATCCCTCCTACAATGTGGATTCCAGAACTGTACACAATCAAGTTGTGGTCCAACCAATATTTAGACAGCTGCAGTGTAACAGCCCTGCTCTTAAATGCTAGCGTATGCCTTCCTAACCACTTTATCCACCTGCCCCAATACCTTAAGGGACCAGTGTACAATCACACCAAAGTCCCTCTGATTCCTGGTGTTTTCCAGGATCCTATCAGTCGTCATGTATTCCTGTGCCTTATTTGTGTGTCATCTCACACTTTTCTAGATAGAATACCTACTGTGTTGAAACAGGCTACTTGGCCCAATAAGTCCACAACAACCCTCCAAAGAGTATCTGACACAAACCCATCCCTTTACCCTATACCTACATTTCCCATGACTAATGCACCTAACTTACACATCCCTGAGCGCTTATAGCCAATTCACTTACCCTGCACATCTTTGGACTGTGGGAGGAAACTGGAGCACCCGGAGGAAACCCGCGCGGACACTGGGAGAATGGCAAACTCCACGCACAGTTCGCCCGAGGCTGGAATAGAACAGCACCAGGCCAGGATCCTGCCAAACCCTTCCTATTCATATACCCATCCAAATGATTTTAATTGTTGCAATTGTACCAGTCTCCACTACTTCCTGTAGTCGCTCATTCCATTCACGTACCACCCTCTGTGTGAAAACGTTGCCCCATTTTTATATCTTTGCCCTCTCATCCTAAACCTATGCCCTCTAGTTCTGGACTCCCCCACCCCAGGGAAAAAACTTTGTCTATTTATCCTATCCATGCCCCTCATAATTTTGTAAACCTCTATAAGGTCACCCCCCAGTCACTGACACTCCAGGGAAAATAGTCCCAGCATCTCCCTGTAGCTCAACTCCTCCAACTCTGGCAACATGCTTGTAAATCTTTTCTGAATCCTTTCAAGTTTCACAACATCTTTCCGATAGGAAGGAAACCAGAATTGCACGCAATATTCCAACAGTGGCCTCACCAATGACCTGTACAGCTGCAACATGACCTCCCAACTCCTGTATTCAATACCCTGACCAATAAAGGAAAGCATACCAAGCGCCGTCTTCACTATCCTATCTACCTGCGGCTCCACTTTCACGTACCTATGAACCTACACTCCAAGTTTCTTTGTTCAGCAACATTTCCTAGGACCTTATCATTAAGTATATAAGTCCTGCTAAGATTTGCTTTCCCAGAATACAGCACCTCGTATTTATCTGAATTAAACTCCATCTGCCACTTCTCAGTCAATTGGCCCATCTGATCAAGATCCCTTTGTAATCTGAGGTAACCTTATTCGCTGTCCACTACACCTTCAATTTTGGTGTCATCTGCAAACTTACTAGCTATAGCTCTTATGCTCACATCCAAATCATTTATATAAATGATGAAAAGTAGTAGACCTAGCACCGATCCTTGTGGCACTCCACTGGTCACAGGCCTCCAGTCCGAAAAACAACTCTCCACCACCACCCTCTGTCTTCAACCTTTGAGCCAGTTCTGTATCCAAATGGCTAGTTCTCCCTGAATTCTGTGGGATCTATCCTTGCTAACCAGTCTCCCATGGGGAACCTTGACGAACGCCTTACTGAAGTCCGTATAGATCACATCTACCTATCTGCCCTCATCAATCCTCTTTGTTGTTACTTCAAAAAACTCAAATCAAGTTTGTGAGACATGACTTCCCATGCACAAAGCCATGTTGACTATCCCTAATCAGTCCTTCCCTCATCAGTCCTGTCCCTCAGGATTCCCTCCAACAACTTGCCCAACACCGACGTCAGGTTCACTGGTCTATAGTTCCCTGGCTTGTCCTTACCACCCTTCTTAAACAATGGCACCACGTTAGGCAACCTCTGGTCTTCCAGCACCTCACCTGTGACTATCGGTGATACAAATATCTTGGCAAGAGGCCCAGCAATCACTTCCCAAGCTTCCCAACAGAGTTCTCGGGTACACCTGATCAGGTCCTGGGGATTTATGCACCGTTATGCGTTTCAAGATATCCAGCACCACCACCTCTGTAATATGGACATTTTTCAAGATATCACCATCTATTTTCCTACATTCTTTATCTACCAAGTCCTTTTCCACAGTAAATACTGATGCAAAATACTCATTTAGTATCTCGCCCATTTTCTGCGGCTCCACACAAAAGCCACCTTGCTGATCTTTGAGGCGCAGGAATATACTTTTTCTGGACTCTTGTTATCTCATTTCTGAAGGCTTCCCATTTTCCAGCTGTCCCTTTAACTGCAAACACCTGCTCCCAATCAGCTTTGAGGGGCTCTGTTCTCTCCCTAGTTACTCTTTTGTCCTTAATGTATTTGTAAAAACTCTTTGGATTCTCCTTAATTCTATTTGCCAAAGCTATCTCATGTCCCCTTTTTGCCTCCTGATTTCCCTCTTAAGTATACTCCTACTTCCTTCATAATCTTCTAAGGATTCACTCAGTGTCCTGTCTGTACGTAACATATACTTCCTTTTTATGAACATAACCCTCAATTTCTTTAGTCATCCAGCATTCCCTATATCTACCAGCCTTTCCTTTCACCCTAACAGGAATATATTTTCTCTAGAGTCTCGTTATCTCATTTCTGAAGGCTTCCCATTTTCCAGCTGTTTACTTGCGAAAATCTGCTCCCAATCAACTTTTGAAAGTTCTTGCCGAATACTGTCAAAGTTGGCTTTTCTCCAATTTAGAACTTCAACTTTTAGATCTGGTCTATCCTTTTCCAGCATTATTTTAAAACTAATAGAATTATAGTCGCTGGCCCCAAAGTACTCCCCCACTGACACCTCAGTCACCTGCCCTCCCTTATTTCCCAAGAGTAAGTCAAGTTTTGCACCTTGGTGATCATCCCTTCCTTATTTCTCAGTTCCTCCCAAACAACTTCCCTGGATGTATTTCGAGGAATATTCTCCCTCAGTATAGCTGTAATGCTATCCCTTATCAAAAACTCCACTCCCCCTCCTCTCTTGCCTCCCTTTCTATCCTTCCTGTAGCATTTTTATCCTGGAACATTAAGCTGCCAGTCCTGTCCATCCCTGAGCCATGTTTCTGTAATTGCTATGATATCCCCGTCCCATGTTCCTAACCATGCCCTGAGTTCATCTGCCTTCCCTGTTAGACCCCTTGCATTGAAATAAATATAGTTTAATTTATTAGTCCTACCTTGTCCCTACCTGCCCTGAATGTTTGACTCGCTTCTGTTCTCAACTGTACCAGTCTCAGATTGATTTCTTTCCTCACCATCTCCCTAAGTCATTTACCACCCTCAACTTACTGATGAACCCTCCTACATTAATTTATATAAACTGTAAATAGCAGGGCCCCAGTACTGGTCCTTGCAAAACCTCATTGGTCACAGGATTCAGGCACAAAAAACACTAATAAACCATTATCTGCTTTCTGCAGCTCAGCCAATTCTCAACCTAATTTGCCAACTTTCCTTGGATCCCACAAACACTTATCTTCGCTACAAATGCTTGTTGAAGTCCAAGAAATCAAATGCATTGCCCTCATCTAAACACCTGGTCACCTCTTCGAAAAATTCAACCAAGTTGACATCACCTCAACAAAGGCGAAAGTGAGGACTGCAGATGCTGGAGATCAGAGTCAAGATTAGAGTGGTACTAGAAAAGCACAGCAGGTCAGACAGCATCCGAGAAGCAGGAAAATCGACGTTTCAGGCAAAAGCCCTTCATCAAGAATGAATAAGGGCTTTTGCTTGAAATATCGATTTTCCTATTCCTTGGATACTGCCTGACCTGCTGTGCCTTTTCAACACTTCTCGAATAGCCTCAACAAATCCATGCTAAAAGTTCTTGATCCCTGCCTCTCCCAGTGTAGATTAATTTTGTCCCTCAGAATTGCTTCCAATAGTTACTCCCATCACTCAGATTAGTCTGACTGGCTAGTTCTCTTGGGTTAAACCTTGCGCTCTTCTTGAATGGCAGTACCACCTTGGATGTCCTCCAGTCCTCTAGCAACTGGCCAGAGAGCAATTGAAAATATTGTCAGCTTCCCATCTATTTCCTCCTCTGTCTCACTCAACAGTTTATGACACATTTCATCCAGCCCTGGGTATTTATCTAATTTTAAGCTCAGTCCCCTATTGGTCTGTGCTAATTTCTTTAATTATATCACAGCCCTTCTCTCTGATCTCTATACTCGGATCACCCCTCGCACTAGTGAACGGTGATGCACAATATTCATTTATATCTTCTACTCCACACATGAATTATTGTAGGCCTTAATGGGCCCTACTCTTTCCCTGGTCATCCTTTTACCCTTAATATACTTGTAAAAGAAAATAAATTATAAAATTTCTTCATTGTACATGCCCTTATCATTTCATGCCCATTTTAGCTTTCATAATTTCCTTAAGTTTCCATTTGCACAATCTAGACTACCCTATGGCTTCTATTTTGAGTTCTTGGTATAAGTCTCGCTTTTTCATTTTATTTAATCCTGTCTGTACTTGATTCTGTACTCTCCCTGTTTGCTTGAACATGTCCCACTGCTCTTACATAAAAGTATCGGCTCCCAGTCCACTCTGGCCTGATCATGTCTGATCTTATTGAAGTCCAAGAGCAGGCTCTCTTCTACATATTGGCTTATAATTGTGGGCGGCACGGTGGCACAGTGGTTAGCACTGCTGCCTCACAGCGCCAGAGATCCGGGTTCAATTCCCGCCTCAGGCGATTGTCTGTGTGGAGTTTGCACGTTCTCCCCGTGTCTGCGTGGGTTTCCTCCGGGTGCTCCGGTTTCCTCCCGCAGTCCAAAGATGTGCAGGTCAGGTGAATTGGCCATGCTAAATTGCCCGTAGTGTTAGGTAAGGGGTAGATGTAGATGTCGGGGTATGGGTGGGGCAGTGTGGGCTTGTTGGGCCGAAGGGCCTGTTTCCACACTGTAAGTAATCTAATCTAATCTTATAAGGTTTTCCTAATACATTTTAGATTAGATTAGATTCCCTACAGTATGGAAACAGGCCCTTCAGCCCAACAAGTCCATACCGACCCTCCGAAGAGTAACCCACCCAGGCGCAGTTCCCTACCCTATATTTACCCCTGACTAATGCACCTAACACTATGGGCAATTTAGCATGGCAAATTCACCTGACTTGCACATCTTTGGATTGTGGGAGGAAACCCATGCAGATATGAGGAGAATGTGCAAACGCCACATAGACAGTTGAACAAGGTGGGAACCGAACCTGGGTCCCTGGCGCTGTGAGGCAGCAGTGTGAACCACTGAGCCACAGTGCCACCCCAAGATGTTTCAGGCAGGTAGGGGGTTCATAAGAGAGGTATTTTGTAAAAGGAAACCATCACTTCAGGAACGGGGGAGGATAATGTAGAAAAGTCTTCAAATGACTCCATCTGCGGTAGAGCTTAGAAATAAAAAATAGCTGATTACCTAGCTGGGATTATACTACAGGCCTCCCAACAGCCACAGAAATGGAGGAACAGATACGTAAGTAAATTACAGAAAAGTGAGGGAGAAACAGCTTTATAATTGTAGGGGATTTCAACTTTGCCAGCGTGCACTGGGATTACCTGAGTGTGAAAGGATCAGACAAAGTGGAATATTTGAAGTGCAATCAGGAGAGTTGTTTTGCCAGTATTTAGATTGTCCTACTAGAGATGGGGCAGTGCTCGAGCTTGTCACAGAGTCATAGAGATGTATAGCGCACCCTTTGGTCCAACCCATCCATGACCACCCAATATCCAAAATAAATCTAGTCCCATTTGCCAGCACTTGGCCCATATCCCCCTCAACCCGTCCTATTCATATACCCATCCAGATGCCTTTTAAATGTTGCAGCTGTAATAGCCTCCACCACTTCCTCTGGCAGCTCATTCCATACACAAAAGGCTGGTTAGCAAGGTTTAATCACATAGAATACAGGAAGAACAAGCCATTTGGTTTCAGAACTGGCTCGAAAGTAGAAGACAGAGGGTGGCGGTGGAGAGTTGCCTTTTAGACTGGAGGTCTGTGACTAGTCGCATGACACAAGGATCGGTGCTAGGTCCACTGCTTTTTGCCATGTATGTAAATGATTTGGATGTAAACATAGGAAATATAGATAGTAAGTTTGCAGAGGACACCTTGACCTCTGGTGGTCATTTAAGTGGTCAAGTGTTTGAAACTTCAGTAAATAAGCATTTTGGAGATAGTAACCATAACTGTTAGTTTCAAAGTCATGACATTACAGGATAGGTTCATGCAGACGTTCGGGCATAAATTGGGGAACTCCAATTTCGATATCATTAAACAGGATCTGGCAAACATTAGATGGAAGCAGCTACTTGCTAGTAAGTCTACATAGGCAAAGTGGGAGAATTCAGGGCCAGCATGTTCCCCTAAGAGTGAACGACAAGGGCAGCAGATCCAGGGAACCCTGGAGTTGAAGGGATATTGAGAGGTTTTGCAAAGGAAGCATATGTCATATGCAGTGCATTAATTCGGGGGAGGTCTTTCTAAAGTGTGGAAGGCTGCTTTAAAAAGAAGGAAATTAGGACAGCAAATATCTTTGGCAGAGATGGTATCAAGAAAAACCTTAAAGCTTTTAGTTGGTATAGTATATTAAGGATAAGAGGATTACCGGGGAAAGTGTGGGACCTATTGGAGACCAAAGGGGCAACCTGTGCATGGAGCCAGTGAACATGGGTGCAGTCTTAAATGAATATTTCTCATCTGTATTAGAACATAGAACAGTACAGCATAGAACAGGCCCTTCAGCCCACGATGTTGTGCCGACCATTGATTCTCATGTATGCACCCTCAAATTTCTGTGACCATATGCATGTCCAGCGGTCTCTTAAATGTCCCCAGTGACCTTGCTTCCACAACTGCTGCTGGCAACGCTTTCCATGCTCTCTCAACTCTGTGTAAAGAACCCCCTCTGACATCCCCTCTATACTTTCCTTCAACCAGCTTAAAACTATGAGCCCTCGTGTTAGCCATTTCTGCCCTGGGAAATAGTCTCTGGCTATCGACTCTATCTATGCCTCTCATGATCTTGTATACCTCAGTTAGGTCCCCTCTCTCCTCCTCCTTTTCTCCAATGAAAGATGTCTGAGTTCAGTCAACCTCTCGTCATAAGATAAGCCCTCCAGTCCAGGCAACATCCTGGTAAACCTCCTCTGAACCCTCTCCAAAGCATCCACATCTTTCGTATAATAGGACAACCAGAACTGGACGCAGTATTCCAAGTGCGGTCTAACCAAAGTTTTATAGAGCTGCAACAAGATCTCACGACTCTTAAACTCAATCCCCCTGTTAATGAAAGCCAAAACACCATATGCTTTCTTCACAACCCTGTCCACTTGGGTGGCCGTTTTAAGGGAATCCTATCCTTAATCCTGTACTCAGCTTTCAAATTCAACCTTCCAAAATGCATTACCTCGCATTTATCGAGGTTGAACTCCATCTGCTACCTCTCAACCCATCTCTACATCCTGTCATTGTCCCGCTGCAGCCTACAACACCCCTCTATACTGTCAACGACACCTCCAACCTTTGTGTCGTCTGCAAACTTGCTGACCCATCCTTCAATCCCCTCATCCAAGTCATTAATAAAAATTACAAGCAGTTTGTAACAGTAATTACAAACAGCCCAAGGAACACCACTCACCACTGACCTCCAGGCAGAATATTTTCCTTCTACTACCACTCACTGTCTTCTGTTGGCCAGCCAATTCTGTATCCAAACAGCTAAGTTCCCCTGTATCCCATTCCTCCCGACCTTCTGAATGAGCCTACCATGGGGAACCTTATCAAATGCCTTGCTGAAGTCCATATACACCACATCCACAGCTTGACCCTCATCAACTTTTCTAGTCACATCCTCAAAGGAGTCAATAAGGTTTGTGAGGCATGACCTGCCCCTCACAAAGCCGTGTTGACTGCAATTAATCAAGCCATGCTCTTCCAGATGGTCATAAATCCTATCCTTCAGAGTCCTTTCTAACACCTTGCAGACGACAGACGTGAGATTTACTGGTCTGTAATTGCCGGGGATTTCCCTATTTCCTTTCTTGGAGAGGAATTACATTTGCCTCTCTCCAGTCCTCAGGTGCGACTCCAGTGGAGAGCGAGGATGCAAGGATCTTTGCAAGTGGCGAAGCAATTGCATTTCCCGTTTCCCAAAGCAGCCGAGGACAAATCTGGTCCGGGCCTGGTGACTTGTCAATCTTAATATTTGACAAAATTTTCACCACATCAGCTTCCTCTATCTCTATCCATTCCAGCATGCACACCTTCAAAGGTTTCATACACTACAAAGTTCGTTTCTTTCCTAAATACAGAAGCAAAAAAACTCATTTAGGGCTTCCTCTACCTCCTCAGACTCCACACAAGTTCCCTGTGCTATCCCTGATCGGCCCTACTTTTTCTTTGACCATTCTCTTATTCCTCACATAAGTGTAAAATGCCTTTCACAGAGCAAAAACATGTTTGTAGTCAGGAATTTGAATTGGTAAGATTCCAGTACTTAATATTTCACTGGTCACACTTGAAATGCCAGAAGACTGGAGGGTACCTAATGTGCTAACTTAGTTCCTTTGTTCAAGAAGGGCAGCAGGGATAGGCCAGGTAATTAAAGACCAATTAGTCAGACAACAGTGGTAGGGATATCTTTGGGGAAAAGAAAATTCTGACCCACAGCATTAATCAACACTTGAGCAAAGTAGGGATTGATCATGGATAGTCAGCCTGGATTTGTTAGAGAGAGATCCTGCCTGACTAGTTTATTTGAGTTTTTTGAAAAAGTGACTAAATGTATCGGTGAGGATAGTGCAGTTGATGTGGACTTCAGTAAGGCTTTTGGAAAGATCCCACAAGAAAGGCTTATCCAAAATGTAAAAGCCTGTGGGATCCAGGGTAATTTGGCAAACGGTGTCCAAAATTGGCTTTCAAATAGGAGGCAACAGGTGTTGGCGGAGGGTTGCTTTCATAATTGAAAGCCTGTGACCTGCGGTATACTGCAGGTATCGGTGCTGGGGTCGCGAGTGTGGTGCTGGAAAAGCACAGCCAGTCAAGTAGCATCCGAGGAGCAGGAGAATTGACGTTTCGGGCATAAGCCATTCATTAGGAATGATGGGCCTTTGCCCAAAATGTCAATTTTCCTGCTGTTCGGATGCTGCCTGACCCGCTGTGCTTTTCCAGCACCACATTCTCGACTCTGATCTCCAGCACCTGCAGCTCTCGCTTTCTCCTAGGGATCTGTGCTAGGATCCTTACTGTTTGTTATTTACATTAAATGTGAATGCAGATGGTTTAATTTAGAAAGTTTGCAGATGACACAAAAATTGATGTCATTAATACTGAGGAGGATGGTCTTAGGTTGTCTATTAGTTGATTAGCTGGTAAATCGACAGATGATATTTAATCCCAATCAATGCATTTTGCGTAATCTAGTAGGGGAAGGATATAAGAAAGGATTGGTTGGTCCCACTGCTGACTATAGGACAGTCATCCTGGCAGCTTCAGTGCTGCTGGCTCCAGGGCAATAATCCTGACAGCATCATTGCACTTCATTGTGCGTTGCACCCGTCCTGGCATCTTCACTGTGCTGCTGACTGCAGGGCGCTCATCCTGGCAGCTTCATTACGCTACTGACTGTCGGACATTCGTCCCAGACTCAGAACAGATCAATAACTGCAGACTGTCATGTAGTGGGCTCAAATAGCAGGGAAGTGTTTCCTGTGCTTGCTGCTGCTGCACACTCACCCCTTCCCCTCACCTTCGCCACTGCTCAGTTATGCCTCAACGTGACGTTTTGTCCTACAACAACAGATTCCAAGTGGAGGGCCCTCTACAAAGGGGTCTTCTCCCTTTCTGATAGGTATCTGGGTTCCATGTGTAGCAAACCAATATAATCATTTGATTCAGTAAATTCATCGGGTGTCAGACCACATGTGTTTGTAGCTTGGAGGGTAATGCAGTGTTTCACATCTATGTAGGATGTTTCTGTTTGCTGTTCTTTTTGCATTTTAAAGGGGTTCCTTCTTAAATTTTGGTTGCACTTCAGTGCTACCCTCCTTGACGCATGGACACCCAGTGCAAGGAGGAGTGGACAGGTTGAAGGGCATTCTTGTGGCTCTGCTTCTGGGCTAAGCCAAAATGACCATTAGCAGGTCGAGGCAGTAGGCTGCAGAGGGGCTCATTGTTCCTGATTCTGTCCCCACTCTTTCACAGTTACATCGGCACTCCGGTGTCACTGGACAGGGAGCAAGTGATGCTCAGCAGCACAGTAAAGGTCTTTAGAGACCATTGGCACTACAGGATCTAGGGTGCATCATCACCTTACACACATTATTTTAATTTTGTAAGTTTCTGTTTCATTCTATAACCTTTGTTCAATTGTTAGTTTGTGATTGATGTTGATACAGTGCCTCAGCCAGGGACTGTTTCATTATCATTATTTTCAACTTCCTGTTGTCAAAGCAGAGTTGAGGGAATACTGTATATACTCAAGTAATTGTCAAATTTATTTGACTACTTTTTAAGGTTAAATTTATGGGGGTTGACTATTACATGGATACTACTTTTGAGGGGCAGAAATTCATGTCCGTCAAAATTCACACTGTATCATTAGCAGAAGCCCAACTGATGTGTAAACAAATAAAGAAAAATGTGAATTATGGTAATTCTGAAAACCTGGGGTGGAACGCAACAGTGAGCAGACTGAAAAACCAGGAGCCGAGCAGAACAACCGGCAGACTGGAAAGCTGGAGTAGGACATGATGGCCGGCTGACTGACTCTTAAACATTGATTTGTTATCTCTGAAGAAACAGGGTCAACTTTTACGCAATATATGTGAAAAATTCCAGGTTATTTGGTCAACAAATGGGGGTCGACATTTACATGAGATTGACGTTACTTGAGTATTGTTGAACCCCATGCTGTCCCTGTCCTGGGAATGTTTGATGGGGACAGTGTTGATGAAACTTTATTTTCAGTTTGCTTAGTTTAGAGAGTGGAAGGAGCTTTGCTCTGTATTTAACCCCGTGTTGTTTCTGTCCCAAGAGAGTTTGATGGGGCCAGTATAGAGGACGTTAACGTTTAGTTTTAAAAAGTAGAGTAAAATTTACTCTGGATCTAACTCTGTTATAATTGTTCTGTCAGTGTTTGATCAATGTCTAATCCCATGCTGAACATGGCCCAGCTCTTGAAAAGGGGCAGCTATACTTTGTACTCATCCTGTGCTGTCTCTGTCCAAAGAGTGTTTGACGGGGACAGTATTGAGAGAACTTTACTTTCCAAGAGCAGAGCAGTAGGCTGAAATCTTCAGTCAGGGATGCAGCTGTTTTGCTAAAACAGTTTTTATTTTGATTTTATCACAGAACTGCTAAAGTTAAGGAACCAGCTGGTCTTTTATTTAACCAATGGCATTGTTTGGCCAGAATCAAAGAATACTGACACCAAGGTTGCACCACTCCCTCCTGTCATCAATGACCAACAGACTTGCAGGTTCTGCTCTCAGCGACGCAACTGTGCTTTATACAGCAGGTGAGAATGTCCAATCATTGAAGTAGATGTCAGTGAGGGAGCATCTGGCCATGGGGTTGGGTAACGGTGAGGGAGTGTCTGGCCACTGGGACTGGAAACTGAGTGACTGTCAGGTCAGTGGGACAGGTAATGGTGTGTTATTTGATTTGATTTATTGTCGTCACATGTACTTAAGTACAGTGAAAAGCTTTTTTTTCCACAAGAAGTAAGGTATAGTAAGCAAGGACATATAGTTCAACAGGTGCTTAGACAGGGTTCATTCATCAGTCGAATAACAACAGGGAAGAAGCTGTTCTTGAATCTGTTTGCGTATGTGTTCAAGCTTCTGTATCTTCTGCCTTATGGAAGAGCTTATGGGAGTGCATTACTGGGATAAGATAGATCTTTAATAATGTTGGCAGTCTTTCTGCAGCAATGAGAAGTGTAAGTGGATTCCATGGATGGAAGATTGGCTTCTGTGATGGCTGTGCTTATAGTCCGGCGTAGAACAGTTTCCGTACCAGGCCGTTACGCACCTGGACAGTATGCTTTCTATGTTGCATCTGTAGATGTTGGTGAGGGTCCTTATGGATGTGTCAAATTTCCTAAGCTGTCGAAGGAAGATGCCTCCTTGACCACTGACCAACTCGTCTACACTGGAAGTCCAGGATAGGTTGTCAAGTTATCGTCACTTCCAGGAACTTGGTAGTCTTTATCCTGTTAATCCAGGCTCTGTTTGATGTAGATGGGGGAAGCGTGTTCTCCTCCTTTCTGTCTGAAGTCAGTAATCAGTTCTTTCGTTTTTCTGACATTGAGAGAGAAGTTGTTATCATTGCATCACGATACCAAGCCCTGTATATCTTTCCTATAATCTGACTCATCATTGTTTGTTATCCATGGTGGTGTCATCAGCAAACTTGTAGTTGACATTTATTTGGAATTTGTCTGTTATGGTACAAGTCACATCCCAGAATGAAACCTGGCATGATTGATCGTATGTTTAATGTTGTGCAGTTAGTTAATGTTGTGTTTGGTTACTAAGCCATACTCCCATTAGGCTGCAGATGCTCTTTAACATCAAAACATAAAAAGAAAGGAAACAAACACGCTGCGCTACATGACTAGGATGCAAAGTTCCAACCTATTACCCGATACAGTCCAATAACAGAGACCAAACAGGTGGATGAGGACAAAGCGGTTGATGTGGTGTATATGGATTTCAGTAAGGCGATTGATAAGGTTCCCCATTGTAGGCTATTGCACAAAATACGGAGGCATGGGATTGAGGGCGCTTTAGCGGTTTGGACCCCTCTCACCCGAAACCTATGCCCTCTAATTCTGGGACTCTCCCTCTAGCTCAAATCCTCCAACCCTGGCAACATCCTTGCAAATCTTTTCTGAACCCTTTCAAGTTTCACAACATCCTTCTGATAGTAAGGAGACCAGAATTGCACGCAGTGTTCCAACAATGGCCTAACCAATGTCCTGTACAGCCCCAACATGACCTCCCAGCTACTATACTCAATGCTCTGACCAATAAAGGAAAGCATACCAAATGCTGCCTTCACTATCCTATCTACCTGCAACTCTGCTTTCAAGGAACTACGAACCTGCACTGCAAGGTCTCTTTTTTTTCAGCAACACTCCCTGCGACCTTACCATCAGGGGTGGCACGTTGGCTCAGTAGTTAGCACTGCTGCCTCACTACACCAGGGACCTGGGTTCGATTCCCACTTGGGGCGACTGTGTGGAGTTTGCACATTCTCCCTGTGTCTGCATGGGTTTCCTCCAGGTGCTCCAGTTTCCTCCCACAGTCTGAAGATGTGCAGGTCAGGTGAATTGGCCATGCTCAATTGCCCATAGTGTTAGATGCATTAGTCAAGGGTAAATAAGGTGAGGGGAATGGGTCTGGGTGGGTTACTCTTTGGTGGGTCGGTGTGGACTTGTTGGGCCCAAGGGCCTGTTTCCATATTGTAGGGAATCTAATCTTTTCTAATTAAGTGTATAAGTCCTACTCTGATTTGTTTTTCCAAAATGCAGCACCTCACATTTATCTAAATTAAACTCCCATCTGCCATTCCCTCAGGACATTGGCCCACCTGATCAAGATCCCATTGTGCTCTGAGGTAATCTTCTGTTTCAGCTTCAAAGTACTCTTGACAATTAGTCGAACACAATTTGCCCTTCTTAAAAATATGCTGACTCTTATGGCTTTAATAATGGATTCGAATGACAGACGTTGAATTAACTGGTCTATAGTTCGATACTTGCTGCCTCCCCTACTTTTTGATTGAGTGTCACATTTTTTTTCCAATTCACTAGAACCTTTCCAAAATAACAGGAAAATTTGATTTCTTATAATTAATGCAATCACTCTCTGCTCTCTCTCTAGGCCGTCAGACCCTGGGAACTTTAATCCAAATGGTTTGCTTAGAATGTTTTTCCTAATGACGGTGATTGTTTTAAGTTCCTCCTTTTCTATAGCCTCTGCATGAATTGCTGTTATTGGGAGAGTTTGTGTCCTCCACCATGAAAACTGAGGCAAAATATTGATAGTGTTTCTGCCGTTTTTGTGTTTCCCTATTAGTAACTCCTCAGTCTCGTTCTCTAATGATGAATATTCACGTTAGCTACTGTCTTACTTTTTTTATCTACTTTCACTATCCTGTTAGTTTTGTTGTCACCTCGCTCTTTTAGAGTCATTGAGATGTATAGCATGGAAACAGACCCTTTGGTCTAACCCGTCCATGCTGACCAGATATCCCAACCCAATCTAGTCCCACCTCCAGCACCCAGCCCATACCCCACCAAACCCTTCCTATTCATATACCCATCCAAATGCCTCTTAAAGTTGCAATTGTACCAGCCTCCACCACTTCCTCTGGCAGCTCATTCCATACCCGTACCACCCTCTGTGTGAAAAAGTTGCCCCTTAGATCTCTTTTATATCTTTCCCCCCTCACCCTAAACCTATGCTGTCTAGTTCCGGACTCCCCCCCACCTCAGGGAAAAGACTTTGTCTATTTACCCTATCCATGTCCCTCATAATTTTGTAAACCTCAATAAGGTCACTCCTCAGTCTCCAATGCTCCAGGGAAAACAGCCCCAGCCTGTTCAGCTTTTCCACGATTGTATTCCTCGCAATTTTTTGGAAAATATCCTATTAATGAATAATGGTTAATGACTCCTAGAAATGATATATCCCAATGAAGAACTCTGGGAAGGGGTTAAACCAACTGTGGGTAACAAAAGACTTAAGGATGATATCAAATTGAAAGAGGGATAAAAATGTGGCAATTATTGGTGGTAACCAAAGATTTGAGCAAGTTTTACAGTCAATAAACATGTTATAAAAATCCTTCTGATTTACTAAATCTATGGAAGGAAATCTGCTGTCCTTACCTGGTCTTGCCTACATGTGCCTCCAGACCTACAACAATGTGGTTGACTGTTAATTGCCCTCTTGGCAATTTGAGATGGGCAATAAATATTGGCCTAACCAGTGATGAATGTTTATTTTAAAAATGAGGATAAACTATGAAATAAGATAAAAGTAGATAGTAAGGGCATATATATAAAGTGTGCGCGTGTGCGCGCGCGCACGCGCATATGTATATCCCTTAGAGAAGAAGGCGGGGGAAATGATAGAGGAGTTGATTCAAGACTTTAATTTTATTCCAAAATTCAAAGTGCAAAAGGTGAGGAGGAAAGAAATACAGATATTGGATGCACTGGCAGTATTCCTTAGATTCTATAGAAGTCCCAGAGGATTGAAAAGCTGCCAATGTAATAGCCCTGTTCAGAAAAAATGAGACAATAAACACATAACTTTGGGACAATTAACATCTGTAATTGGGAAAATGTTAGCCTATTTATAAAGAATGTTAATGGAGCATTTAGACATGCATAATATAATAGGCAAAGTCAGCATGGTTTCACGGAGAGAAAATTATTACTGAGAGTTTTATTATAATTCTTTGAGGTTGCAGAAAGCAGAATAGATAAAATAGAACCATTAGAAGTAACATGTTTGGATATCCAAAAGGCATTTGATCAGGCACTGCACATTAAACTACGTAAAACAATAAGATGTTGTGATGTTGGGGGTAGTGTATTAGCATGCATGGATTGGTTAACAAGTAGAAGACAAAATTGGGATTTCCAGGATGGCAACCTGTAACTAGAGGAGTGCCACATTGATCACTGTTGGGGCCACAGTGACCGGGATGAGGAATAAGTGGGAAGGTGACAGTGTGAGCAGAGAAATAAATAGCTTAAGTGAGCGGCCAAAAACTTGGCAGATGGAATATAATATTGGTAATATGATTATACACTGTGGCAAGAAGAATAGAAGGAGGTAAATAATTTTTAATGGAGAAAGCTGCAAGACAGAGGGATTGGAAGTCCTCATGCATAACTCTCAAACTAGTATACAGTTCAGCAAGTAATAGAGAAGGCAGATGGAATGTTGGTCTTTATTCCAAAGAGAATTGAATAAAATGGATAAATCTTTCTAAAATTATACAAGGCACCAGATGGACCACACCTGGAATCCAGGGAACCATTTTGGCCCCCTTGTCCAAAGTAAGTAGATACACTGCATTTGGAAGCAGTTCATAGGAGGTTTACTCCTTTTAATTATGGGAATGGAAAGCTTTTCATTTGCAAAAAAGGTATTCAACAGAAAAAATACCTTACTGAATCATATAAGATTCTTCGGGGCCTTGATAAGTTGGATGCCGAGGGGCATGTTTCCCATTGTGGGAGAGACTAAGACATAATTTCATTATAAGGGGATGCCCACTTAAGACTGAGATAAGGAGGAATTTCTTCTGAGGTTAGTGAATCTGTGATTCTTTACTGCCGAGAGCAGTCAGGTCCGATTTTTTATTTTTAAATTATTCGTGAGGAAATCGAGGGTTATGGAGATAAGGCAGGAAAGTGGGAGATGAGAATTATCTAATTAGCCATGATCTCATTGAATGATGGAGTAAACTTGATGATTCAAATGACCTACTTCAATTTCTACTTTTTATTGTCTCAGCTTCTGTTTATCCATTTGCCCAGTTTACTGTAGATGGTCTGTCTTATCAGCAACTGTCTTCGCCAAACACACTGTTGAACTTAATTGTATTAAGATCATTGTATGACAGATATTCACATGATGTGAACTAAATCTAGATCATTACTATAGCTACTATGGTATATCCTCCTCTTGATTCTCAGACGTGTTGCAGAAGAACTTAGATATGGCCAAGAAATTCACAGGTTTACTGACATGTCTTACTTATCCAAATTTATAAGAAAGTATGAATCCTCCTATTAAAACCACCCTGTGTTTGCTACGTATATGTTTATTCACTGCATTCTACAAGCTACCACTTCGCATCTGTTACCAGGATGCCTAATCATTATTATATCCCCTTATTAATGAGAATTCATTTTTACCACTAAGAGCACGGAAAGTACGGCATGTCCAAGGAACCCTGGATGTCAATGGATATTGAGAGTTTGAATAAGAAAAAGAAGCAAGCATATGTTAGGTACAGAGCATGACAAAAAGGGGAGCCCCTTCAGGAACATAGTGTAAGTAGGGGAGTGTTTCAAAATGCAATTAGGAGAGCAAAGATGGCCAGATAGGATTAATGGAAAACCTCAAATCATTTTATAAGTATGTTAAGAGCAAGAAGACTACCAGGCAAATAGATGCATGTATTAGAGATCAAAGGAGTTATCTGTGCATGGAACTAAAGGATGTTGTTGAGGTTTTGAATGAATATTTCTCATCTGTATTCACAACGGAGCATATTATATCCATCACTATTGAGATTTCATTCTTAATCATCACATTGTAGCTGGAGATTTCATTTGGGATGGTAAGGTTCTAAAGCATGTTAAAATTAATAATTAGCAGGAGGTGTTAGATGTTTTAATGGACATAAAGGTACATATATCCTTGGGGCTTGATGAAATATATTCCAGGCTGCTATGAGAGGCAAGGGAGGAGATTGCTGGGGTCTGAGAGGAGAAATTTGATACTTCGCTGGGCACTGGTGAAGTGCCAGATGACTGGAAGTTCCATTGTTCAAGAAAGGCAACAGAATAGGTTTACAGACCAGTTAGTCAGACATCAGTGATAGGGGAATTGTTGGAAAAATATTCTGAGGGGCATGATTAATCAATACTTGGAAGGGAAGGGATTTATCAGGGATAGTCAGCAGTGGTTTGTTGGAGGGGGATCCTGTGAGACTAAGTTGAGTTTTTATGAAAGGGTGACTGAAAATGTTAAGGGTAGTGCAGTTGATGTGGTTTAGTTGGACTTCAGTAAGGCTCTTGACAAGGTCCCTCCTGGAAGGCTATCTACAAGGTCAGAGCCCTTGGGATCTGAGGCAAGTTGACAAACTGGATCCATAACTAGCTGACAAATGAGAGACACAAGTTGTTGGTGGAGGGTTTTTTTAATTGGAAGCCTGTGACCAGCAGTGTGCCACAGGGGTTGATGCTGGGATCCTTGCTGTTTGTTATGTACATTAATATCTTGGATGTGGAAGAAGGTATAATTAGTAAGTTTGTAGATGGTGCAAAAACGTGACTGTGGTGAAAGTCTGATATTGATCAGCTGATAAATTGGACAGAGCAATGACAGATGGGGATTTATTCCTGATAAGTGTGAAGTGATGCATTTTGAGAGGTCTAATATGGGAAGGGTTTACTCTATGAATGGTAAGTCCCAAAGAGGTATGGAGGAATAAAGGGACTTTGAAGGGAAGTCCACATTTGATATGTGGGAGGCTTTCAAAAATAGTGCAGGATAGGCACGTCCCTTTGAAAACAAAGAGATAATACAGGCAAGATTCGTTAACGTAGATGACAGGAAAAATCGTGCGACTAGCCAAGAGGAAAAGGGAAGTGTACATAAAGTTCAGGCAGCTAAGAACAGAGCAGGCTTTGGAGGGGTATCGGGAGAGTAGGACCATTCTTAAACGAGGAATCAAGCAGGCTAAAAAGGGTCATGAAATAACTTTAGTGAGTAGAATTAAGGAGAATTCCAAGACCTTTTATTCACACACATAAGAGGGAAGAGGGTAACTAGAGAAAGGGTTGGTCCACTAATGGATAAGGTAGGAAGATTGTGTGTCAAACCTGAGAAAATGGTTGAGATTCTGAATGATTACTTTGCGTCATTGTTCACTGAGGAGAGGGACATGATGAATGTTGAGATTAGAGATAGAAGTTTGTTTACTCTGGATCACGCTGATATAAGGAGGGAAGATGTGTTGGGTAGGCTAACAGATATTAAGGTGGACAAATCCTCAGGTCAGGATGGGATCTATCTCAGGTTGTTGAGGGAGGCGAGGGAAGAAATAGCTGGAGTCCTGGCAGATATGGCATCCTTAAATACAGGTGAGGTGCCAGAGGACTGCAGGGTTGCGAATGTTGTCCCCTGTACTAGAAGGGGAGTAGGGATATTCCGGGTAACTACAGACCAGTGAGACTGATGTCAGTGATGGGAAAGTTGCTAGAGAGGGTACTGAGGGATAGGATCTATTTATATTTAGAAAATAATGGGCTTATCAGTGATAGGCAACATGGTTTTGTGCGGGGAAGATTGTGCCTTACCAAATTAATAGAGTTCTTTGAGGAATTGACCAAATTGATAGATGAAGGAAGGGTTGTTGATATCATATACATGGACTTTAGTAAGGCGTTTGATTGTGTTCCCCATGGTAAGTTAATGGAGAAAGTGAAGTCACATGGTGTGCAGGGTGTTCTAGCTAGGTGGATAAAGAACTGGTTGAGCAACCGGAGACAGAGTAGTAGTTGAAGGGAGTTTCTCGAAATGGAGAGAGTGACCAGTGGTGTTCCACAGGGATCAGTGCTGGGGCCACTGTGTTGTTTGTGATATGCATAAATGATCTGGAAGAGGGCATTGGTGGTCTGATCAGCAAGTTTGCAGATGACATGAAGACTGGTGGAGTAGCAGAAAGTATGGGGACTGTCGAAGAATACAAGAGAGTATAGATCGACTGGAGAGTTGGGAGGAGAAATGGCAGATGGAGTTCAACTCGGGCAAATGTGAGGTAATGCATTTTGGAAGGTCTAATTCTAGAGTGAACAATACAGTAAACAGAAGAGCCTTGGAAAAAATTGATGGACAGAGTGATCTGGGAGTTCAGGTCCATTGTACCATGAAGGTAGTTGCACAGGTGGATAGAGTGGTCGAGAAGGCATATAGTATGCTTGCCTTCATCGGACAGGATATTGAGTATAAGACCTGACAGGCCCTGTTAAGATTGTTACAAGACTTTGGTTCGGGCGCATTTAGAATAGCGTGTACAGTTCTGGTCGCCACGTTACCAAATTGATGTGGACGCTTTGGAGAGGGTGCAGAGAGGTTTACAAGGATGTATGGAAGGTGCTAGCTATGAAGGGAGGTTGAGTAGGTTAGGATTGTTTACATTAGTAAAAAGGAGACAGTGGGGGAGGTGTGGGAGCTGATTGAGGTTTACAAAATCATGAAGGATATAAGCTTTTTCCCAGGGTGAGGGATTCAATAACGAGAGGTCACGTCTTCAAGGTAAGAGGAGAAAAGTTTAAGGGGGTACACACAGAAAGTACTTTACACAGAGGGTGGCAGGTGCCTGGAATGCGTTGCCAGCAGCGATAGTACAGGCAGGCACGGTAGATTCATTTAAGGTGCGTCTGGACAGATGCATGAGTAGGTTGGGAGCAGAGGGATACAGATGCTTAGGAATTGGGCAATAGGTTTAGACAGTGGATTTGGATAGGCACAGACTTGGAGAGCTGAAGGGTCTGTTCCTGGGCTGTAAATTTTCTTTGTCCTTCTATTTTGTTCTTTGACCTTGGTGTCAAGTACATAGATTCCTGAAAGTGTCAGTACAAATGAAGACAGGGTGGTGAAGAAGGCATACAGGATGCTTGCCTTCCTTAGCCACGTGTATAAATGTAGGAACAGGGAGGACTTGTTGCAACTTTATAGAGCATTGGTTAGGTCATAGTTCTGTACATTTCTGGTCATCACACTATTGGAAGGATGTGATTGGATTGGAAAGGGTGCGGAGGCGATTCACTGGGATGCTGCCTGGTATGGAACGTCTGTTAGGAGGAGAGACTGGATAGTGACTTGGTTTGTTTTTCCTGGAGCAGAGGAGGCTGAGTGGAATCTGATTGAGGTACAGTTGGTTCTAGTATATAGTGTGTGTTTCTTCAACACGAATTAGCTTTAATGTGATTGAGGAATTTAGACTGTTATTTGTAGAATGCAAACTTTCCTTATCTGTATTGATTAAATTGTGATTCTGGCCCCATTAGTTTAAATGATGATCGCAAGGTTTGTGAAGGTTTTTAGCTCAGGTTGAGGTTTAGGGTGTAGGTTTGCTCACTGAGCTGTAGGTTTGATATCCAGATGTTTTATTACCTGGCTAGGTAACATCATCAGTGGCGACCTCCAAGTGAAGCGAAGCTGTTGTCTCCTGCTTTCTAATTATAGCTTTCTCCTGGATGGGGTTCCTGGGGTTTGTGGTGATGTCATTTCCTATTAGTTTTTCAACCCCTCAGAAAACGAGCAGGAAATGACATCACCACAAACCCCAGGAACCCCATCCAGGAGAAAGATATAAATAGAAAGCAGGAGACAACAGCTTCACTTCACTTGGAGGTCGCCACTGATGATGTTACCTAGCCAGGTAATGAAACGTCTGGATATCAAACCTATAGCTCAGCGAGCAAACCTACACCCTTTAAATGATGTGGCTATTGCACAACTTTCTTATAATGTGAGATTGCACGAGAACGGAACTATCAGCCATGATGCAGAGGTACTGGGGTGGACAAAGTCAAAAATCACACAACGCCAGGTTACATTCCAACAGGTTTATTTGGAAGTATAAGGTATTGGAGCGCTGCTCCTTCGTCAGGTAGCTCGTGGGGCAGGGTCATAAGTGGTGTGTCCTATGATCTTACTCCACGAGCTATCTGATGAAGGAGCACACTTCGAAAGCTTGTACTTCCAAATAAACCTGTTGGACTATAACCTGGCGTTGTGATTTTTCGCGTACTATCAGAACAGACTGTATACCTAATTATGAGAAGCATAGAGTAGACTGTGAGAGTCTTCTCTCCATGGCAGAAGAGTCTAAGACCAGAGGGAATAAGTTGAACATTTGGACTAAGTGGTTTAGTGGGGATCTGAGTGAACATTTTTCACCCCATATTTAGTGGAAATGCGGAATGTGCTGCCTGAAGGTGGAGGCAGGTATGCTTGCAACATTTTAAGGAGCATCTGGATGAATACTTAAAATGAATTTCTCTCTCCTGTAATAGTGGGGCCTAAAGCACAACTTCTGATTGTTACTGTACACTTCAGTTCGATCTTCAACTGTTGCTTACACTACCTTTTTTGCTTTAGCCTTACAACAAACTTACTAACTTTAATTCGCTGTGATTGCCCTAATTATTCTTTTAACAAGAATCATCGTTCCAGCCTGGTGCTAGTGTTCCATGAAATGGAAGCCCTCTTTCCTATGCTAGTTCTTCAACGACAAGTCACTTCCCTAATTTGATTATCAGTGACTTAGGTATTCAAATTTTATGTTGGTATGAACCAGGCTGACTCCAGTATCCTTATTCCCAAGCAGAAGTGCTCATGTCTGATTCCACATCACCAAGGAATCAAATTTATGTTGTAAAGCTGTGAAATTTCAAATGTAGTAGATGAACTGCATACTGAAGGGCAGAAAGGTGAAATGACCAAAAAATGTTGAAGCACAAGTATGTTATTTGGCCTTTAGAACCTCTCCACCATTCAATTCGATCATGGCTGATCTGATAATCTTCAATCCCACCCTTGTTTTCCTTTACCCTGTGATTTCCTTGCTGGTTTAAAGATCTGTCTCTCAGCCTTGGATATACAGTACTTAACCCAGCTTCCACATCCCTCTTTGGTAAAGAATTCCCCAGATTTATTACCTCTGAGAGAAGAAATTCCTCTGTGAATATGATGAGATTGTAAATTGGATATTGTACTCTGATGGATTAAGCTGTTCTCTTTTCTACAGGGCAGTGGAGCAGGATTTGGAGGACAATTCTGTACCTGCAGATGTGAAACCAATTCTGCAACAAGATACTGAGCACTTGAAACTTGTACACTTGCAATACTTCCGGCTCTGGTACTTGCTGTGTGTTCTGGAGACACAAGCAGTTGATAAGAAGGGAGTACTGAGAAACATTTGGCTGCGCTCTGCAGAGGAAAGGTGAGAAAGAATCCACAGTATCCAAGAACCTTGTGATGTGAAGTGTCTTTGTGTGGGCTGCTGGTGGGTGTAGAACTTAGTGGCCAGATGTGATGGCTTTAGTGTTTGGTGTGTGAGGTGGAGCTTGGTGCATGACCTTCACAGGCTGATGCAGGAGGGGATTTGTGGAAATCAGATTTCAGTTTATCCAGAATTCCAAAGTTTGGAACAATTAGGGTTTTCCTGTGGTTTGTGTTTAATTTAGGACTGCATATCTGGTATAGAGTCAGTGTTGCAAACAGAAACCAAAACAAATTGCTAGAAAAACTCAGCAGTTTCAAGTTCTGAACTCAATTCAACTTGTGAAGAACGATCACTGAACCCAAAATGTTAACTCTGCTGTCTCTTCACAGATTCTGCCAGACCTGATGAGTGTTTCCAGCAATTTTGTTTTGTTTAGATTTCTTGCATCTGCAGTTCTTTGATTTATTTATAATTAGAAACGGTGAATTTTCAATGACTTTCCGGTCAACACTTCTGAGAATCTTTAGGTCTCAATTTATTTACTAAAGATCTAGAATGTTGCTGATTATATTCTTTATTTTATATATTCTACACCTGATCATAATGTTCAAGATCTAATGTTTAAGCTACCGCATTTAGCTTCAAAATGATTAGCTTTTTATCTGAATTTTGGTAGGTGTCATATTCTTTCAGATGTTTGCTTTGTTCCAGTAAGTGGATCTCCACTCCAGTGATCCAGATTACACCTTAAACTGCTGAGTACTGTGTCTACATAAGTGATGTCAAGTCCCCAGGACTGAAACACCACGTCTTGCTGGAGATGTTTTCAATATTGATCTCTGATGAATGTAGTGTCCAAATGGTTATTCGTCAGTTGAACAATGTGCCAAATTCTAGCATCCCTGAACCTGGTATTCGATTTGGCTGTTGATCAGGATCCCTGGTCAATTTTTCTTCTCACCAGAGAAAACTGTTGCGTTGTTGAAAATGAGAACTTTGAGTTTTGAGTGTCAGTATTGAGAAGGCTTTGGGGGAGATTCTCCATTTGTTTTATAATAGCAGTACAGAGGTTCATCCCAAAGAAAAGAAAGGTTATCCGGGGCAGGGGGTTGGTGGAATTAGACAGCCATGGCTGACAAAATGAAGTCAGGAAATGTATCATAGAAAAAGAGAGAGCCTATAAAGTGGCCAAGAGCACTGGGAAGTCAGAAGGTTGGGAAGACTATAAAAACAAACAGAGGATGACAAAGAGAGAAATAAGGAAGGAGAGGATCAAATATGAAGGTAAACTAGCCAGTAATATTCAAAATGATAGTAAAAGTTCCTTTCAATACATAAGAAACAAATGAGAGGCAAAAGTAGAAATTGGGCCACTCCAAATTGATGCAGGAAGGCTAGTGATGGGAGATAAGGAAATGGCTGAAAAACTTAATAAATACTTTGTATCAGTCTTCACAGTGGAAGACATGAGTAATATCCCATCAATTAAGGAGAGTCCAGGAGCAGAGTTGAGTATGGTAGCCATTACAAAAGAGACCGTGCTGGAAAAGCTAAAAGGTCTAAAAATTGATAAATCTCCTGGCCTGGATGGGCCACATCCTAGAGTTCTGAGGGAGGTGGCTGAGGAAATAACGGAGACGTTGGTTGTAATCTTTCAAAAATGACTGGAGTCAGAGAAAGTCCCAGATGATTGGAAAATCTGTCGTAACCTCCTTGTTCAAGAAAGGATCAAGACAAAAGTTGGAAAAATATAGGCCGATTAGCTTAACCTCGGTTAAGTAAAATTCTAGAATCCATTGTTAAGGATGAGATTTCTAAATTCTTGGAAGTGGATCGGATTAGAACAAGTCAGCATGGATTTAGTAAGGGGAGGTCATGCCTGCCAAGCCTGTTAGAATTCTTTGAAGATGTAACAAGTACGTTAGACCAGGGAAACCCAGTGGTTGTTATCTACTTAGACTTCCAAAAGGCCTTTGATAAAGTGCCTCACGGGAGGCTGCTGAGTAAGGTGAGGGCCCATCGTGTTCGAGGTGAGCTACTGGTATGGATTGAGGATTGGTTGTCTGACACAAGGCAGAGAGTTGGCATAAAAGGTTCTTTTTTGGAATGGCAGCTAGTGAACAGTGGTGTCCTGCAGAGTTTGGTTTTAGGGCCGCAGCCGTTCACTATATATTAATGATCTGGATGAAGGGAGTGAGGGCATTCTAGCAAAGTTTGCCGATGATACGAAGTTAGGCGGACAGGCAGGTAGTTCTGAGGAGGTGGGGAGACTTCAGAAAGATTTAGACAGTTTAGCAGAGTGATCCAAGAAATGGCTGATGAAATTCAACGTGAGCAAATGGGAGGTCTTGCACTTTGGAAAAAAGAATACAGGCGTGGACTATTTTCTAATCAGTGAGAAAATTCATAAAGCCAACTTACAAAGGGATCTTGGGAGTACTGGTGCAAGATTCTCTAAAGGTTGACTTGCAGGTTGAGTCTGTGGTTAAGAAAACAAATGTAATGTTGTCATTTATCTCTAGGGTTGGAATGTAAAAGCAGCAGTATGCTACTGAGACTTTATAAAGCTCTGGTTAGGCCCCATTTAGAATAATGTGTCCAGTTTTGGGCCCCACACCACAGGAAGGACATACTAGCTCTGGAGCGCGTCCAGCGGAGATTCACACGGATGATCCCTGGAATGGTAGGCCTAACATACGATGAACGGCTGAGGATACTGGGATTGTATTCATTAGAGTTCAGAAAGTTGAGGGGGGAATCTAATAGAAACTTGCAAGATAATGCATGGCTTAGAAAGGGTGGACACTGGGAATTTGTTTCCATTAGGTGGGGAGACTAGGACCTGTGGACACAGCCTTCGAGGGGGTCAAGTTAGAATGGAAATGAGGCGACATTTCTTCAGCCAGAGAGTGGTGGGCCTGTGCAATCCATTGCCATGGAGAGCAGTGGAGGCTGGGACATTAAATGTCTACAAAGCAGAGATTGATAAGTTCTTGATATCACAAGGAATGAAGGGATACGGGGAGAGTGCGGGTAAGTAGAGTTGAAATGCCCATCAGCCATGATTGAATGGTGGAGCGGACTCGATCGGCCGAATGGCCTTACTTCCACTCCTATGTCTTATGGTTTTATGGTCTTTTTTTATGAGAGAATTTTCCAAGTATGCGAAGAACTTGTTTAATGTTTGTACTTGGATTATTTTATTTCAATAGGGAACTGCAGGGATGCTGTGTTGCTAACCTTGTGCGCAGTGATTGCATCCAGACCATTGCTGATGGACAGTATGAGCACAAATTCACACGGAGAGCTGGGTCAATATCGAAAACTACGCTAATGGTTGGAGACAGAGTGGTTGTTAGTGGTCAGAAGAAAATGCTGCTTGCTGTCTCTTCTGGATATGTCACTGATGTCTGCTCATTTGAGATCACATGTATATTAGATCGGTAAGGGATCCATTCATGTCAGGATTCTGTTAGAAGTACTAAACCTGAAGTCCAATAGGAGAACTTTGAATGGGATTTATCACTTCTGGGATTTTATGGTATGTCGTTTTGTGTAGGGAATCAGTCTGTAGAAACCAACTAGAAAAGCAAATGTAAAAATATAGTGCTTCATGTAACTACAATACAATACTACTCGAGACAGCAACTGATTGCCTTGCAAGGTTACTTCAGGTGACCGTTTGTTGTCTATTGCAATGCTGTGGATCTAATTTTACGTGTGGACCAGACTAGACCAGACCAGTTAAGAACATAACACAAGAAATGGATGTAGGAGTAGGCTATTCAAACCCTCAAGCCTGTCTGGACATGATTTAAAATGTTGCGTGTTCTTCTCCCCCTTTCATCCCAGGAGCAATCTGGTAAATCTGTTTTGAACTGCTTCTAATGCCAGTTTTTTTTTTCTTTTTCATTATGAGGACCAGAACAGTGCACTACTCCAGTCCTCACCTGTGCATTTGTACAAAAACTTATCTACTTCAACCCCTTCAACATTAAAACCCAAAATTCCATTTGCTGCCTTAATTACTTGCTGCACCTACATGCTAATGTTTTGTGTTACAGGTACAAGAATGCTCACAACCTCCTGTGATGCACTCTCTGGGAGTCTCTATCCATGTAAATAATGGTCTGATTTATGATTCTTCTAAAGTGCAGTAGTTCACACTTTCCTCCATTGAACTCCATCTGCTAAATTTAAGATGACTCACTCAACCTATCTATATCATCTTGCAGATTCCTTATGTCCTCACTGCAACATGCCATCTAAAAGTGTCAGGTTTTCTTCCCTAAAAGTGAATCAGATTTTTGTTTTGCAACTATTGATGATATTTGTTGTGTCACTGTTAGGGAGACACGCTTTTAATTCCAGATTTAATTATTTGGATTGGTTAAGTTTGAGCCCATGTGCCCAGATTTGGCCTCTGGAATTGTCCAGTGACTTGCGGTTGCAACAGCTACATTATGGAAAGTTGTCCAGGTATATCTTGTGCACAAAAAGCAGCTTCACCCTGGTCAATTACCACTTCATTATAGAATCTGAGAATTGTTACAGCGAAGGAGGCAGCCATTTGGTCCACTGCATCTATTGGTCCTCCAAAGGAGCTATTCACCCATTGTCACTACCTTGCCTTTTCCCTGCAGGCCTGAAACTTTGTCCTTGTCAGATAATGATCCAGTTTCCTTTTGGAAACTACAATTAAATCTGTCTCCATCGCATTTTCAGATACTTCACTCCACATCATAACCACTGAGGGGAAAAGGTTACTTCAGATCACTATTTTTATTTTTGGCAATTATCTCAAATCTGAACACTTTGCTTCTTGATCAGTTCCTTCTATCAACCCTGTCCAAGCCATAATGAAATTAAATACTCCTATTATATCTCCTTCCAACCTCTAAGGGAAGAGTCGCAATTTCTCCAATCTTCATGTACTGCCAGCTCATCATGGAACAATTCTTATGAATTGTTTCAGGATCCTCTTAAAGTCTCATCCTGCCTGAAGTGTTTCCAGAATTGAATCTACTATTCCAGTTGAGGCTGAATCAGCATTTAAAACATATTTGACATAAGCATGAAAAGAAGCACGTTATTATTCTTATTGATAAATCCAGGAATTCCTTGTGTATTATTAACTGCGCTCTCTCAACCTACGCTGCCAATTTCAATGATTGTTGTGTGTGTGTGTGTGTATATATATATATAAAAAATATATATATACCCAAGACCCATTTCCTGTTTTAGAAAGGCATTTTGATTTGCCTTTCCGTGTCCTTCGTAAGAAGTGAAATGCTTCATATTTCATTGCCACCTATGTGGCCATTCTGACAGTCTGTATGGGTTTGCATATATGTTAACTGCCACTATCTTTTCATATTTCCTCTTACTTTTTTTATATTAGCTTTTGTTACAACACGGAGGTGAACCTCTCTGTTAATTAAACCAAACATCCAGAAAAGCTCACCTCGCCTCGTAGTCTGTTAAAATCTGACTCAGAACTCCCAGATTCCACTATTTAAAGTAAATGTATTTTCTAACTCTAAAAGTGAAGATTAAACAAAAACTATTCACAAATCTAAGCCTCCCTTTCTCTTAACTGCTTTCTATCTGCATCCAATTCTAACAATATACTGTTCCAGTAAGACACTTATTAAAATTACATCAACTTAATTTCAAAACCACGCAGTCTCTGTTGTCTTCTGTGTCTTCACTCTTCTGGCTGCTGATTTTCCTGGATTGTTGTCTTTCTTCTTACTGTGAGTATGTTTCATGTGAAAAGGTACCTTTGATGGAGTGTCTCCTAATTTCCCTAGGAGCAAGATGGGCATTTAGTTCTCCAGGAGTTTTTCTCTCCCTACAGCAGTAGCTTGGTGACCAATTCTCAAAATGCCTGCATTTGTATAACCCCCCACCCCCCCCCCCGCCAACATTGGATCATCTCATTAGTTTGATGTTGACAAAACAATGCATTCAAATTCAATTAGGTTTTAGCATCCTGGGGCATCGTTTAAAGTGGTTAAGTTTGAATTGTTGTCAAAACAGCAACGAAAATTCAGATTTCCCCTTCATAGCCAAATGTTACATATTTTCAATTTTCTAGTATATTGTGGGACTGTCATCCAGCCATACACTGGTGCTTGTCAGCTCTCAGTTCAGAACAGCATTCTATGTCTCTTAAAGGTACAGTAAATGCCTTTGACTTCATAACATTTTTTCATGTTGAGATCCTGGCCCTCTATATTTATATAATAAAGCAAACAAGTGCAGATTTGCATCAGTATTTACTGTGGAAAAGGATATGGAAGATATAGACTGTAGGGAAATAGATGGTGACATCTTGCAAAATGTCCAGATTACAGAGTGCTGGATGTCTTGAAACGGGTAAGTGTGGATAAATCCCCTGGACCTGATCAGGTGTACCTGAGAAGTCTGTGGGAAGCTAGAGAAGTGATTGCTAGGCCTCTTGCTGAGATATTTGTATCATCAATAGTCACCGGTGAAGTGCCAGAAGACTGGAGGTTGGTTAACTTGGTGCCATTGTTTAAGAAGGATGGTAAGGACAAGCCAGGGAACTATAGACCGGTAAACCTCACCTCTGTGGTGGGCAAGTTGTTGGAGGGAATCCTGAGGGACAGGATGTATGTGTATTTGGAAAGGCAAGGACTGATTCAGGATAGTCAGCATGGCTTTGTGTGAGGGTAATCATGTCTCACAAGCTTGATTGGGTTTTTGAAGAAGTAGAGCAGTAGATGTGATCTATGTGGACTTCAGTAAGGGGTTCGACAAGGTTCCCCATGGGACACTGATTGGCAAGGTTAGATCTCATGGAATACAGGGAGAACTCGCCATTTGGGTACAAAACTGGCTCAAAGATAGAAGACAGAGGGTGGTGGTGGAGGGTTGTTTTTCAGACTGGAGACCTGTGACCAGTGGAGTGCCACAAGGATCGGTGCTGGCTCCTCTACTTTTCGTCATTTACGTAAATGATTTGGATGTGAGCATAAGAGGTACAGTTAGTAAGTTTGCAGATGACACCAAAATTGGAGGCGTAGTGGACAGCGAAGAGGGTTACCTCAGATTACAACAGGATCTTGATCAGATGGGCCAATGGGCTGAGAAGTGGCAGATGGAGTTTAATTCAGATAAATGCGAGGTGCTGCATTTTGGGAAAGCAAATCTTAGTAGGACTTATACACCTTAATGGTAAGGTCCTAGGGAGTGTTGCTGCACAAAGAGACCTTGGAGTGCAGGTTCATAGCTCCTTGAAAGTGGATTCGCAGAGAGATAGGATAGTAAAGAAGGCGTTTGGTATGCTTTCCTTTATTGGTCAAAGTACGGAGTATAGGAGCTGGGAGGTCATGTTGTGGCTGTGCAGGACATTGGTTGGGCCACTGTTGGAATATTGCGTGCAGTTCTGATCTCCTTCATATTGGAAAGATGTTGTGAAACTTGAAAGGGTTCAGAAAAGATTTACAAGGATGTTGCCAGGGTTGGAGGGTTTAAGCTATAGGGAGAGACTGAACAGGCTGGGGCTGTTTTCCCTGGAGCTTCAGAAGCTGAGGGGTGACCTTATAGACATTTACAAAATGGAGGGGCATGGATAGGGTAAGTAGGCAAAGTCTTTTCCTTGGGGTCGGGGAGTCCAGAACTAGAGGTTTAGGGTGAGAGGGGAAGGATATAAAAGAGACCTAAGAGACAACTTTTTCACGCAGAGGGTGGTACGTGTATGGAATGAGCTGCCACAGGATGTGGTGGAGGCTGGTACAATTGCAACATTTAAGAGGCATTTGGATGGGTATATGAATAGGAAGGGTTCGGAGGGATATGGGCCGGGTGCTGGCAGGTGGGACTAGATTGGGTTGGGATATCTGGTTGGCATAGGCAGGTTGAACCAAAAGGTCTATTCCCATGCTCTACATCTCTATGACTCTATGTGAAACAAAGCAGAAATTTCTGGTGACACGCAGCAGGTCTGACAGGATCTGTGAGGAGAAAGCAGTTAATGTTTCTAGTTCTGTAATTCCTCATGAGAACTGATAACAGCTAGGAAAAGCTAGGTATTTATGCTGAAGATGAGATTGTGGATGGTGGGGGTGAGGTGAGTGGATTGGATAGATTAGATTAGATTCCCTACAATATGGAAACGGGCCGTTCAGCCCAACCAGTCCACACTGACCCTCTGAAGAGTAACCCACCCAGACCCATTTCCCTCTGACTAATGCATGTAACGCTATTGTTAATTTCACATGGCCAAATTCACCTGACCTGCACATCTTTGGACTGAGAGGAAACTGGAGCACCCGCAGGAAACCCACGCAGACACGGGGAGAATGTACAAACTCCACGCAGACAGTTGCCCGAGGCTGGAATCGAACCTGGGCCCTCGTGCTAACCACTGAGCCACCATGCCACCACAAGAGAGAGGGATGAAAGTGATAGAGTCAGAGGGTGACACAGCATAGAAACAGACCCTTTAGTCCAACTAGTCCACGCTGACCGTGTTCCCAAACTGAACAAGCCCCACCTTGCCTGTGTTTAGTCCCTATCCCTCCAAACCTTTCCGATTCATGTACTTATGCAATGTCTTAACCATCGTAAGTGTGCCTGCATCCATCACTTTCTCTGTCAGTTCAATCCACACACTACTGTGTTTTAAAGAAAAAGTTACCCTTCATGCCCCTTTTAAATCTTTCGGATCTCACCTTAAAAGTATGCCCCCTAATTTTGAACGCCCCCATCTTAGGGAATGATTTTTGTATTCAGCTTATCTATGCCCCTTATAACTTTATAAATCTCTATAGGGTCACCCCTCAACCTCCTACGCTTCAGTGAAAAAAGTCCCAGCCTCCTAGTCTATTTTTTAAAACTTGAACCCTCCATTCCCAGCAACATCTTCGGAAATCTTTTCTGAACTCTCTCCAGTTTAATTATATCCTTGCTATAATAGGGTGACCAGAACTGCATACAGTACTCCAGAAGGGACCTCACCAATGTTCTGTACAACCTCAAATTGACATTCCAGTTACTATACCCAAAAGTCTGAGCAGTGATGGCAAGTGTGCTAAATGCTGCCTGAACCAACCTGCCTACCTGTGACACAAATTTTAAAGAATTATGTACCCTGGGTCTCTCTTTTCCACAACACTATCCAGGATCTGACCATTAATTGTATAAGACCTGCCCTTATTTATTTTACCAAAATGCGATACAAATGAATTTATCCAAATTGAACTCCATCTGCCACTTTTTAGCCAATTGAGCTCGATCTCTTTGTAATCTTAGATAATATTCTTCACTAGCGATGTTTGGGAACATTTGTAGCTCAGGTTGAAAGTATGTAAGTTAGCTAGCTGAGCTTGAAGATTTATTTTCAAACGTTTTGTCACCATAATCGGTAACATCATTAGTGAGAATATCCGTGAAGTGTTGGTGGTATGTCCTGCCTGTCTCATTATAGGTCTTTGTGTATTAAGGTGAGTGATGTCATTTCTGTTTTTTTTTGTTAGTTTTGCTGGTGGTATCTAATGGATCCTTTTAGGTTCATTAGTCCTAGTAAGTTTGTGGACTATCAGGATGCCAAGGAGTCTGAGTTGTTTGGAAGTCATTTCTGATACGTCTTTGATGTAAGATAATGTGGCTATAGTTTTTGGTTGCATTGTGTCTGTTTGTTTGGGTTTGTTTCTGAGGAATCGGTGGATTGTATTTATTGGGTACCCGTTTTTCTTGAAAATATTGCACAGGTATTTTTCTTCTGCTTTTTGTGATTCCTGGATGCTGCACTGCGATGTAGCTCATTAAAATAATGCCTTGATGCAGCTCCGTTTGTTAGATACCACCGTTTACAAGAAACCATGCAAGAACTGTTTAAAAAAAAACACTACATCTGGACAAATTAGCAGGAAACTAGCCACCAGGATATATGAGCACCAACTGGCCACCAAAAGACACGACCAGCCATCAGTAGTTTCTGTACATACAGACAAAGGAGGAGACCACTTTGACTGGGACAACACCATCCTAGGACAGGCAAAACACACACACACACACACACACACACACACACACGAAAATTCTTAGAGGCAAGGCATTCTAACCAGAACTCCATCAATAAACACAGATTTAAATCCCGTCTACCTTCCCTTGTAAAAAAAAAACGGAAATGACATCACCCACCTTAAGAAACCAAGACCTATAAAGAGAGAGGCGGGATGTACCAGCAGCGCTTCACCGGAGACACTCATTGATGATGTTACGTAATATGGTGACAAAACATCTGAAAACCAACTTTCAAGCTCAGCCAGCTAATGTACACTCAGCAACCTTCACGACCCACTATACCACCAATTTTGGTGTCATCTGCAAACTTAATAACCATGCCTGCTGTATTCTCATCCAACTCATTTGTATAAATAACAAACAAAAATGGACCCAGTAACTGATCCCTGTGGAACACCGCCAGTCACAGGCCTTCAGTTTGAAAAACGATCGTCCACCCCCACCTTCTGTCTCCTACTGTAAAACCAATTTTGCATCCAATTGGCAAATTCACCCTGAATCCCATGCAATCTAACTTTGTTAATTAGTCGACCATGCTGAACCTTATCAAAGGCTTTACTAAATTCCAAGTTAACAAAGCCTATTGCTCTACCCACATGAATCCTTTTGGTTACTTCCACAAAAAATTGAATCACATTTGTGAGATACTATTTTCCTCTTGGAAAACCATGCTGACTGTCCCTAATTATTCCTTGTCTCTCCAAGTGTATGTAAATCCTATCTTTAGGAATCACTGCCAATGACTTACCCACCACTGATTTTAGACTCTCAGGTCTGTCGTTCCCAGGCTTCTACTTACATCCTTTTTAAAATAAAGACACAGCACTAGCCATCCTCCAGTCCTCCAGCACCTCACCTGTGGTTACGGATGATACAGAAAATATATTTCTAATAGGGGACCTCAAATTTCCTCCCTAACTTCACACCATGTCCTGGGGCACACTTGAGCAGATTTTGGAGATTTATCTAACTTTGTTTTCTAAGACCTCCAGCACTTACTCGGAGGTCTCCAGCCTCCATTTCTTTCTTCAAATTATAATCTGACATGAAGTATTCGTTTAATATCTCTCCCTTTTCCTGAGGTTCAACACAAAGATGACCTCATTGATCTTTAAGGGACACTACTGTCTTTCTCTTTCTCTTCCTCGCTGCTGTTTTGCTCTTCATATGTTTGTAGAATCTCCTTTAACCTTATCTGCCAAGAATGTACCCTCTTTGCCTTCCTGATTTCCCTCTTAAGAATACCTCCAAACTCGCTATACTCTTCAAGAAATTTGTTTGATCCCAGTTGGCTATATAGAATTTTTTTTTTATTCTTGACTAGAATCTCAATACCTTTTTTCATTCTTTGTTCCGTAAGCAGATCGCTATCCGCTAAATGTTCATGTCCTGATGCCTGACTCAATTCATTCCCAAGAACCAGATCTGACAGTGTCTCCTTTTCATTGGGTTAGCAACATACTGGTGTAGGAAATTCTTCAGAAAACAGTCTCTGAACTGTTGCTCCCCATGTGCTCTTTACACTATAGTGATGTGCTCGCTTTGAATTTCCCTACTTGACAGAGCTCCAGATCTTAGTACTGGCTTTTTGTTCACTCATGGGATGTGTGTATCACGGGCTGGCCAACATTAGTTGTCCATCCCTAGTTACTCTTGAGAAGGTTTTAATGAGTTGCCTTCTTGAATCACTGCAATACATGTTACTGTAGGTACCCCTACGTTGCTGTTATCAAGGGAGTTTCAGGATTTTAACCCAACAACACTGAAGGAATGCCATTGTATTTCCAAGACAGGATGAGAGTGCTTTGGAGGGGAACTTGTCAATGGTGGTGCTGCCCTTGTCCTTTTGGGTGTGAAAGATGTTTGCCGAAGGATCTTTGGCAAATTTATTGTAAATGGTATGTATTGCTCTTATGGGTTGTGGGGCAGGTGGATGTTTGTAGGAGTGGTGCCAGTCAAGCAGGCTGTTTTCATGATGGTGGCAATGTTTTGTGTGTTATTGGAGCTACACTTCTCTAGGTAAGTGGTGAGTATTCCATCATACTCCTGATTTGCATGGAACGTAGAACAATACAGCTCAGGATTGGGCCCTTCGGCCCACAATGCTGTGCGAAACTTGATACCAAGTTTGATCCCTTCTGTTTGCCCTCAGTCCATGTTCTTCCATTGCTTACATATTTGTGTGCGTATCTAAAAGTCCCTAAAGCACTCTATCGTATCTGCCTCTACAACTCCTCTCAGAGCATTTCAGACTCCTATTACTTTGTTTAAAAAAATAGTCCCTCACACCTCCTTTGAGGTTTTCCTCGTCTCACCTTAAATGCATGCCCTAGTATTCAAATCTTGAAGGAGAGTGATTCTGACTATTAACCCGATCTATGCATCTCATAAGTTTAGAAACATCTATCAAAGGTCTCCTTAGCCTCTGCTGCTCCAGAGAAAGCAAGCTGAGGTTTTTTAGCCTCTCCTTATAGCTCAAAGCCTCTAATCCAGGCAGCATCCTACAAAGGCTTTTCTGTTCCCTCTCAAAGCCTCCATATCCTTCCTGTAATGTGGTGACCAGAATCGAACACAACACTCCCTAACCAAAGTTTTTCAAAGCTACAATGTGACATCATGACTCTTGAACTCCATTCCCTGACCAATAAAGGCAAGCATGTTGTATGCCTTCTTTACCACCCTAAGTACTTGTGTGGCCCCTTTCAGGGAAACAATAGACTTGGACCCCAAGATCCCTGTATACATCAGAGCTGTTCAGGGTCCTGCCATTAACTTTATACTTTTCCTAATTAAACTCCATCTACCATTTCTCCACTCATATCTGCAACAGATCTAAATCCTGCTGTGTCCTTTGACACCCTTTTACATAATCCACAACTCCACTGCACGCCAATAGTCACAGACCTCCAGCCTGAAAAGCACACTTTCACCACTACCCTCTGCCTTCTGAGTCTGTGCATCTTAATCTTCTAGATGAGCCGACATGAAATACCAAGTCGAAAACCTTAACAAAATCTATGTAGACAACATCCATTGCTCTACCTTCATCACTCACCTGTTACTACCTTGAAAAATTCAAGATAGTAAGGCATGACCTGCTCTGCAGAAAACCATGCTGACTGTCTGTAATTAGACCCGTGCTTTTCCAAATGCACGTAAATGCTATCCCTATGAATACTTTCCATTAGCTTCCCAACCACTGATCTGAGATTCAATAGTCTGGTTTCCTGGGTTATCCCCATTTCCTTTCTTGAACAGAGGCTTGTGCCTTATCCTGAGGAACCTCAATTATCTGAATATCTGATTGTCTGAATAAGATCTCAAGGTCCCATAAAAACATTGCGTCAAAGAAGTAAGTGAATTTGGATTACCTGTACTGAAGAACACGTGAAAACGCTGGCAAAAACAAAAACCACAAGCACCTCAAGCAACAGCATCTGAAATTTTTTTAAACGTAAGGGTTAGTTACACAACCCTTTGCAAAAGTAAGTGCTTTATTCCCATCACTTTGCTGGAACGTTCATGAAAAACATGGCAGAGAAAGTAAACAGGTGTGCGAGGCGATGCTTCTGTCTTTCTATGATGACGCTGATTTCAGCGGCAACTGACAAATGCACTTGTGATTGTAGAAGCTGTTTGGGACCTTGTTCAATGCTGGGATTTCATATATTTATGTGATGGTAAGGGTTTAGTTCTTCTCAGTTTAACCTGTAATTTGCAGAATGCAAAGATCAGTTTGTTCAGACAGCAGACTCATCAAAATTATAGATTTAAACAAACTCTCTGGTTGAGGACAGTGTTAGATCAGTGTGGCTTCCCTTGTTTAAGGTCAAATTGATTATCTGAATAATCATATCTGAGTGAAATACTTCCTGCCCGACTCATTCAGATAATTGAGGTTCCTCTGTGGATGGTGGGTATGCTTTGGGGTGCTAGGATGTGAATTACTTGTTTCCATATTCCTAGCCTATAACCTGCTGCTGTAGCTTCTGAATTTATATGGTAAGTCCAGTTGAATTTCTGGCCAATGAATGAACCAGCTGAATTGTAGGAGATGCGAGAGACTGGCCTTGGCATCAAGGACCCCTGGCAAGTCAATAGGAATAAATGGGAAGGCGCTCTCCTATTTGGAGTGATACCTTATACAGTGGAAGATGGTTGATGCTCAGGATGACTCACTGGAATGATCCACAGTTGGGGAAGCCCTGATCTACAAGGCACTAATAAGGAATACTTTCCACCTGCATGGTTGAATCTAGCTCCAGGAACGCAATAGATTCTACACTATCCTGCCATCTTTTGAAAATTGGCTTGAAATGGGCAGTCAATGCTGATCTTGCCAGCGATGATCACACCTGATGAAATAGCTTTATAGATAATGACTTGCACACTTCAATCATTTTGTTAGAGTTCTATAAATGGAGGACTTCCAGACTGTTGGCTCTATGTGCTTTAAAATGTACCAGAGTCAGAATGTATTACTTCATTGATAATATCACATTGACTAGAACTCTTCATTGCCCTGCAGGAACCTCTCCAGGCTGCCTCTAGAAACTATCTTCAGACTCGATCATGATGAGGGAGTTGGAAATATGCACATTCATTTAGGGAATCTTTCAAAGCTGATGGAACAATCTGCAGTCAGGTAACGGTGTGGGGGGGTGGGGGGTGGTTTAAACCGAATGTTTTGTATTTTTTTAATTCTCATCATCAGCCGGGTAGGGCAATATCAGTTCCCTAGGTTATGGAACATATTCTCATCTGACCATCAAACACTGAACTGGCAGGCATTAGACAACATAATATTCATTTTCTTTTTAAACTATGTGCTTTGGACTTGGGTTTGTAGGTTATAATGTCAAAGTTTGCAGACTTTATAAAACTCAAATATAGTAAATAATGTTGATTGTGGTAATTGTCAGGATATCATAAGTGAGCTAGAAGAATGATGAGAGGCAATATGACCAAAACGCTTTCACTTTGAAAGGTGTGCAAGATCTGGCATATATGTAAAGCAGTCTTTTAACATGACCGAAAACAGTTGCAAAGGCTGCCGTTTTAAAAAATAAACTTCTGTTGAGTTCCTTTGCTTTATTAATGAAGCATAAGTCTTTGCAAGTTATGTTTCCAAGTACTTGGCGTTTTTTTAAAGATGGGCAAATGGATAATGCCCTGATAATGAAGGCTGACATATTAGTAGTACAAAACTTGAGTATTGCTGAAAACATTCACATTTTCTCAAAGTTTTTTGTCTTGCATTCAGAATTCACAAGAATACTAGATTAAGGGAAAAACCTCCATTCTCACTCTGAAAGGAGAGAGCTGGTTGATTGGCAAGGGGATACTGATTGGTAGGGGCAATGCCATGGAGAATGCACCAGTTGATAATTGACAATTAACTCCTAGGCCTTGTTTAAATTTTAAACTAGACAGGGTGTCTCCAGTTAAGGCGTTACCTAACTAAGTAACCAGTGAATAGTGTTGTCTATTTTGTTGAGTTGAAGCAGGCACAGAACGTGTACATATTCTTCCTGTCTGCAGGAATAGGGCCCTCCATATTAATCTATATAGTTTCCAGTGCAGTTGCGTCACATTGTGAGCTGAACAGATAATCCTAAATTTGTTGACTTTACACACTGAGCAAATGTTGTTGAATTATATCTAAATTTGGAAGTTTGTGAGTTTTGCGAGTCTGGTTGTTTGGAGACCTTGTCATGACTAGCTGAAGAACTGTGCTGTTTGAACTGTCCGCCGGTCTTTGGGATCTAAGGCCTATACACTTGACATCTATCTGACATTGAAATTTATAAACCACATTGTATGATCAGCAGAACATTTTTTTCACTTGATGGCAGCACCCTTTTTGTGGTGCACATTAGTTGTGCTACTTCTACATAGTAGGATAATGAGGACAATAATGAGCAGGAATGAGAATCAGTGTAACTGGGAGATAGTGGCAGATAAACTGGGAGGATTAGTTATAGGCCAACAATATCTATAGTGTATTCTTTTTGTTTTCTTAAAAAAGGATATACTGACACTCCAGGTAATAACTGGCTGGTCAGTTTAAAGTCTGTGACAAATATTATTTCAGAAATAACAATCGGGGAATGACAATCAACAGGCAGCAATCAAAGACATTTGAATTAATTAAGGAATCCAGCACAAACTTGTGAATAATTGTGATTGACAAATTCAGTTTTTTGATGAAGTGATACAATAGGTTGTTGAAGGGAATGTGGTGGATGTTGAAGTGTTTGAAAGTACTACGTAAAAGACTTAGTATTTTCAAACAGATTGCGTGTGGATGGGAGAAGGAGGGTGTGGGAGTGAGAGCATCCGTGTAGGTGGATGGGTTGGAGAATTTGTGTAGGGAGGAGGGAAATGTTATGGACAGGGAAATGTGTGAATTCTTGAGACTGGGACAGGCTTGCACCCTTTCCTTTCTCCTCCCATTCCAAAACAAAAAGGCTGGGAGAGGAGGAAATCCCTGGCTAAATGTAGTCTGCTTCCGAACCCACTTAATACAAATTACACCAAAGCTTGCTTGAAGGGTATGTCATCAGAGGTGAACCAGGGGGTCATTATTGGTTAAACCTAACTCCTCAGCTTGGTCTTGGTCCCAGTCCCAACTCATTCTAAGTGATCAGGACTCTGGCCCTATATTACACTCCAGTTCTGCTTCCCAACCAAAAAGGCAAAAGACTAAAAGGTTTATTTGTTTATGCAACTGCTTGGCACTTTTTATTGGCAGTTTTTTTTGTTGTTCATTTGTATCATTGATCAATTACTTTGGAATTTTTTTTTCTCGTGAAATTCATGTTTACTATTATGCCAGATCTTAGCTTCTGAAATATTCCAACAGGTTCCCACTGAGAGTAAACTTAACATGTTGCCTCCCCACCATGTAAAATATTCAAAAACTCTGCTCTATTCTGTCCTATCGAATACTCCCAAGTCAGATGTACACAGCATAAAGAACAAAGGTTCCATCAAATACAGGAAAAGGGCGGGTCTTGTATTCAATATAAAGCTGAGCAATACCTTGTGAACATCTTGTAATAAAATCCCAATGCATACTTTACACATTTACTTGAATGAATATGCTATCAAAATAATGAGCATTTCTGTATTTTCTTAGTGATAAACTACGGGAATTGATCATTGACCTCAGGCCTCCACGGTTCATTCCCTTCCTGAGCACTGTACTCCCAGGGGAAGCAAAGGACACAGTGGCCAAAATTTTGCAAGGTACACTGTATTTACTGTACCTTTTTCTGGTGCCTTTCAATTCAGATTGATAAATCATGTTTAACAGACTGGAATAAATGTGGCTGCACCTCTGCATCACCATCTTTGTTTACAGCTTTATACATGCTCCCTCTCCCAATCCCGTGCTTTTCCTTCCCCATCATACCCATCACTCCTTCCTGCCCCTCTACCTTGCACCTACGTTTCCTCTCCCCGTGCTTCCCCTTCCTCTCTCATCCTTCCCATCCTATCCACTCCCCTCATGTGCTTACACATTACTCCTTGCACTCTTTCTGAACCTCCAACTGTTTTGTTTTGTGTCACCCTTCCCCAACATGCTCCCACACTCTTTACTTCAGCCACTGAAACTAAAATTGGTTTCTTCCATTCAAAGGCCTGAACAAACCTCAGAAACAAGCAATGAAGCGGGTACTACTTTCCAAGGACTACACGCTAATCATGGGCATGCCTGGAACAGGCAAAACTACCACTGTTTGTACTCTGGTAAGGGAAAATACCCAGCATTGTAGTACATCGTGTTATAGGAAAATTACCAATGCTATCTGCATAGATTAAGGGGTTAGCTGTCTGTAGGGCGGGGCCCATTCACTGGTGTCTGCTCCTGATCAGGCAAAGAAAGGAACCCTTGGTTAATTCAAACTTCTGGAGACTTTAGACTTGCGTTTTATTATTTGCAGTTCAGTATCATGTTACTGTTAATATGTAAAGTTCATTTTGTTGGTTTTAAGATATATTTAGGTAACTTTATTGTTCTTTTAGGTGAGAATCCTTCATGCCTGTGGTTTCAGTGTCCTCCTGACCAGTTACACTCACTCAGCTGTTGATAACATTTTGTTGAAACTGGCTCGTTTCAAGGTGGGCTTCCTGCGTTTGGGACGTTACCAGAAGGTCCATCCTGACATTCGAAAATTCACAGATGAGGATATTTGCAGAAGGAAATCCATCCAAACCCTAACTGAGCTAGAAGAACTGTATAAAAGTGAAGTAAGTAAGGCTTTAGTTTAGTCTGACTCTGCATCATGCTACAATAATAAGTCCTCAGCTCCCATTGACTTGAAATTTAATTAGACCAGCCTTATAAATGTGTGGTATAAGAGCACGTCAGATGCTGGGAATTCACATTCTAATATGTCCAAAGCTTGCCTACCATCTAGAAGGCACATGCCAGGAATGTCATGGAATACTCTCCACTTGTCAGAATGAATATAACTCGAGCAACATCTGAGAGGTTTGACACTCTTGGTTGATAACCCATCCACCAGTTTCAGCATTGACTGCCATCACTACTAACAGTCGCAACAGTGTGTACATCTACAGTGTGCACTGCAGCAACTTACCAAGGCTCCTTTGACAGCACCATCCAAACCTATGACCTGTAACACTTAGAGAAAAGGTAGCAGGTCATGGGATCACCACTATATCCTAAAACGTACTTCCACTTATACACCATCCTTAAAATATATCGCTGTGGCAAACTCCTGGTTGAATTGCTTTATTCAAAGTTATTCGCTTTCCTGATGAGATTGTTAAGGATCCTTTTGAGGATGTAACAAATGGTAGATAAAGGGAACCAGTCGATGTAGATTATTTGGATTTCCAAAGAAGATCACTCTGCAAGAGCTCATGGTATTTAAAATTTGTGAGAAGATTTGTAGCTCGGGTGCTCGTTGTTGTGGTTCTGTTTGCCGAGCTGGGAATTTGTGTTGCAGACGTTTCGTCCCCTGTCTAGGTGACACCCTCAGTGCTTGGGAGCCTCCTGTGAAGCGCTTCTGTGATGTTTCCTCTGGCATTTATAGTGGTTTGAATCTGCTGCTTCCTGTTGTCAGTTCCAACTGTCCGTTGCAGTGGTCAGTATATTGGGTCCAGGTCGATGTGCTTATTGATTGAATCTGTGGCTGAGTGCCATGCCTCTAGGAATTCCTTGGCTGTTCTCTGTTTGGCTTCTCCTATAATAGTGGTGTTGTCACACACGCAGATGGCAAGCAACATGAATTCGACTGGGACATCACAGAAGCGCTTCACAGGAGGCTCCCAATCACTGAGGATGTCACCTAGACAGGGGACGAAACGTCTGCAACACAAATTCCCAGCTCGGCGAACAGAACCACAACAGCTCATGGTATTGGTGATGATCGAGAGTTCTACTTTGGCAGGAAGAATGGAAATGCAGAATATTATTTAAATGGAAGCAGATTAAAGGATGCTGCAATACAGAAGGATCTGGGTATCTTTGTACACAAATGAAGATGTAGGATCAGCAATTAGGAAGTCAAATGGAAACAACAATAGAAATTGCTGGAAAAGCTCAGCAGTTCTGGCAGCATCTGTGGAAAGAAATCAGAGTTAATGTTTCGGGTCGAGTGGCCTTTCCTCCGAACTGAAATGTTATTTATTGCAACAGGATGGAGTTTACTACTGTGCAGGGCAATGCTGAGACCTTACCCCCTCTGGAGTACTACGTACAGATCTGGTCATCTTGCACACAGAGGGATTTATTGTACTTGTATTCGAAGTAATTAAATCATTTCCCCATCTCATGTAGTCACTGGGCTCACCCCCTTCCTCGTGACCTGTAGTCACCTTCTCTTTCTCCCCCATCCCTCTTGACCTGTAGTCACCTTTGTCCCCAAATTCTATGGTCATCCATATTCTCCATACTGCTCTTTGTCATTTGCCTTGCACCCAGTACCCACAATCAAGTTCCATCACTCCACCCCTCTCGATTGCCCATCATCTTCTCTGATTCCGGTTACCTACCTTAATTCCTGCAATCGTATATACCAATACAACTTAGAACTATTCCACCTTCTGGTTTCTCTCATTGTCTCAACTTGTCTAATAAACACTTCCGTGCTTGATGCATCTTCCTGGAAATCAAGTGGTTGGAGTTACCAGAGCAATTGGTTAAATCCGAATGCTGTCATATATATCATAAATGCTATAAATTAATTGTCCCAGCGAGACCAAACCCCCTCAAAACATATTAAGGCAATAGCCTAAACCCTAACTTTTATTTAAAGGCAAGTGTAAGGCACCGAGTTTCAATGTGATTCAATTAGTCAAGCTACTAGGCTTTAAGTAAAACACACTTTATTCTTAAATCATAGTTAAAATCCAAAACAAAAAAACGATTTGGCATAACGTTAATTATTTTGAAATACTTAGCAAAATAATAAATATTTTAACTAATTCAATATAGCTGCATTCCATAAACATATTCTTGGCAAATGAAAATTCAGCAAAACAGATTTCCTTCACTTGGTATCTTCACCAGTCCCAGAGGAATAACATCAACAGAATGAATCTAGCAGCTGAAAGAGAGGAACTGTATTTAGCAGCTTCACCCCAAAACCCAGCTTTACCAACAGAAAGGCAAAACCCAAACTCTGGGCTGTGTGAGCCTGACTCACCTCATGTTTCTTTTGTCTACTTCCAAAAAAACCCCAAAGTTTTCTATGAAGCTGGTACCTCAGAACCAAATTTATAATACCTCTCTTGAAGAGAACCACACAGACAAATCCCTCTTAAAAGCACATATTGTCACATTTTCATGACCTAGTAATAGTAGTAAAATTCAATCTTCATCTGGTAGGCTAAAATTTTACTCACGTCTGTATTGTTACCAATTGAGACTAAGCTCCATGCCTCTTAATTTCCCTCAGACTTTTTATCTGGAAACCCTGTTTAAATTTTCCTAATATTTCTGTTCTAATTTTTTTAAATCCTCTGGATTCATTATAAAAAGGTTCTCCTCTTTCTGGATATGCCAATGCCATGAATTGAACCTTTTCTGTTATATATCTGAGCTGAAAATGTGTTGCTGGAAAAGCGCAGCAGGTCAGGCAGCATCTAAGGAGCAGGAGAATAGGCTTCAGGGTGACCTTTATAAAGTTTTATAAAATCATGAGAAGCACGAATAGGGTGAATAGCCAAGGTCTTTTTTGTAGCTGGGAGAGTCCAAAACTAGAGGACATATGTTTAAGGTGAGTGGAAAAGATTTAGAAAGGATCAGAGGGGTAGCTTTTTAACGCAGAGGGTGGTGCATGTATGGAATGAGCTGCCAGAGGACGTGGTGGAGGTGTGTACAATTACAACATTTTAAATGACATCTGGATGGGTATGTGAATAGGAAGGATTTAGTGGGATGTGGGTCAAATGCTGGAAAATGGGACTGGGTCAGATTGGGCTGTCTGGTTGGAAAGGTTAGACAGAAGGGTCTGTTTCTGTACTGTATGACTCCTAGAAGTCTTTTCTCACTATGATTCATGATACAGAGGTGAGCTGGTTTTAATGGTCTGTCATTGTGTTACAGCTGGTGGTTGCAACAACATGTATGGGAATGAAACACCCAATATTCAGTCAAAGGAGGTTTGATTTCTGTATTGTGGATGAGGCATCCCAGATCAACCAGCTGATCTGCCTGGGCCCTTTATTTGCTGCTGATCGGTTTGTATTGGTTGGAGATCATCAACAGCTGCCGCCCATTGTTCAGAGCTCAGATGCCAGGTATGAACTTCAACTTTGTTTCAATCTGAGCTACATTTAAAAGCCAGCTTGTCTGCAATGAATTGATTCAGCAGAGAAACTATCCTCTCATGGAAGGAAGCTTATAAAATAGACTTGTTGCACCTGAACTGAAAAATAAAGGACTAAGAAAATTTGAAAATTTGACTAAGAAAAATTGCTGGGAAAATGCAGCAAGTCTGGGAACATCTGTGGAGAGAAAGCAGAGTTAACATTTTGGATCCAGCAAATCTTCCTTCAGAACTGATTGTAGCTAGGAAGATGTTGGTATGTATGTTGACGATGGAGATGGGGAGTAAAAGATGGGTGGAAATTGAGCTCAGAGAGAGAACAAAAGGTGGGCACACTGAAATGGGTAAAGGTCAGCCTAGGAGAATCAAGAACTGCTAATGGGGATCGTTGGTAGCTGACAATAGATAGGTTGTGATAGCATCCGATGTGATGACAAAGCCTGGTGTGTGGGAGTTGGGTTAAGGACATGGGAGAAAGTGTTCAGGCTCTAAAATTATTGAACTCTATTGAGTCCTAAAGACTGCAGGATCCCCATGCCAAAAATGATATGCAGTTCTTCAGTTTACACTGTGCTTCATTGGAGCACTGCAGCAAGCTTGGTGCAGATGTTGGCAAAAAAACACTGTGCTGTGTTGAAGTGACAAGCAACAGGGAGCTCAGGGTCATTTTTGCAGACGCAACCTTCATGTGTTGCGCAAAGGGGTCACCCAGTCTGCCTATTGTACCCCCAAAGTAGAGCAGACCACATTGTGAGCAGTAATATTGTAGACTAGATTGAGTGAAATGCAGTAGATTGCTGCTTCACCTGGCAGATGTCTGGGGCCTTGGATGGTGAAGAGGGAGGCGATTAATAGCAGGTGTTATACCTTCTGTGATTGCCATGGGGTGTGGAGAGGCATTGACCAGGGTATCCTAAAGGGAATGGTCTCTGCGGGAAGGCTGACAAGGATGGGGAAGGGAATGTATGTCTGATCATAGCATTTTATTGGAAATAGCAGAAATGGTGGCTGACGATCATTTGGAAGTGGTTGCTGGTGGTGTGGTAAGTGAGGACCAGGGGCTCCCAATCACTCTGATGGGAAGGAGAAGAAAGGGTTAGGGCTGAAGTTTGGAATAGCCATGTCAACAATGGTTGTCAACTAGTAATGGTCCCTATTGGCAACTCTTGATTCTTCCAGGCTGACCTTTACCCATTCCATTGTTTGCCCAACTGTTGCTTTTGCTCTCCGGGTTCCATCGCCATCTATCATTTATTCTTATCCCATCTACAGCATACATACCAACCTTTTCCTAGCTACAATCAGTTCTGAGCAAAGGTCACTGGACCCAAAATGTTAACTCTATTTTCTTTTCACAGATGCTGCCTGACCTGCTGAGATTTTCCAGCATTTTCTGGTTTTGCACCTGAGAGAGGCTAAAGCTAGTGTTGTCATGGAGAGGTTAACCAATACTGTGGGGGAGAGTTATGCTAATTTGTGCTGAGAGGAACTAGAAAGTTGGAGTAGATTTGCCAAGGGCTAGGAAGACCAACAGTATGACTATAGAGAGTTGTCCTGTAAGAAATGCAAAGCAGACTTGAAGTGTTTATAATGAATGCAAGGAACGTGGGAAATAAGGTTGGTGAGCTAATCATACCTGCCAGAGGGCATGTTGATGATGTGATAATAAAATGAGCAGGAATGGAAAACTTGCAATTTGTGCCGACAGAATTCAGGAAGAAATTAAAGATTGCAGTATTGGACTTCAGTGAAGAAAGATGAGAGGTACTCGTATTTAGAATCCTGGGAAAAATGATCTTGATTATTCTAATGCACTCTTTGGTTAATATTTAATACCTGTTTTGTGATTGCTTGTAAACTATAGACTACGTCTTGGTGAAGGAGCAAATTTTAGAAAAATGTAAGAACATTCTGGTCATAATTGGGAACTTAATTATTGCAGCATTGACGGGAGCAAACACCACAAAAGGAGGCAAACCAACTCATGAAATTGCACAATTAAAAATTTCATCAACACAACAACAAAAACAACTGCTGGAAAAAGTTCAGCAGGCCCGGCAACATCTGTGGGGAGAAATCAGAGTTAAAGTTTTGGGTCCAGTGACTCTTCCTCAGAGCTTTCGTTAATTTGTGGGCGGCACGGTGGCACAGTGGTTAGCACTGCTGCCTCACAGCGCCTGAGACCCGGGTTCAATTCCCGCCTCAGGCGACTGACTGTGTGGAGTTTGCACGTTCTCCCCGTGTCTGCGTGGGTTTCCTCCGGGTGCTCCGGTTTCCTCCCACAGTCCAAAAGATGTGCAGGCTAGGTGAATTGGCCATGCTAAATTGCCCATAGTGTTAGGTAAGGGGTAGATGTAGGGGTATGGGTGGGTTACGCTTCGGCGGGGCGGTGTGGACTTGTTGGGCCGAAGGGCCTGTTTCCACACTGTAAGTAATCTAATCTACTCAGTTTCCAGCCCAGTGAGGATAAAAATGTAGTTCTGGTGAATGAAGTGGGACAAATGGAGCAAGTTTCATTCAGAAAGCATTAGGAGAACAGAGATCATTATAATATTACATGTACATGTACTAATACTAAACATGTATACTCAAAATGTGAGGATATTTAAGTGTTTCTGGGTAATTTCAAAAAGTTGAAAGAGGATTTGATGCAATTGAGTTAGGCACAAAGATTACTAGGTAAAACAGTAAATGAGATTTTCAGAAGCTGTCAAAGAGGAAATAGTTCAGTTACAGAGGCGACAGGTTCCTGTGAGGGGGGTGCAAAAGGAAATGCATCCAAGTTTGAAGCTTCCTTGAAGATTAAACCTGTGAGATTTAAACGAGGCAAAATGGGCCCTTTTGATTTCAGATTTATAATACAATAGGAAGAAAATTCAAGCAGCAAAGTATCAAAGCTAAGTTGAGAGGACAGCTGAAATCAGGAACAAGAGAGGCAAAGAGTAAAGATTTACAAGTGGCGTAAAAAGGTGCACTTCCAGCCTTGCGACTGTGTGGAGTTTGCACGTTCTCCACGTGTCTGCGTGGGTTTCCTCCGGGTGCGCAAGTTTCCTCCCGCAATCCAAAGATGTGCAGGTTAGGTGAATTAGCCATGCTAAATTGTCCATAGTGTTCAGAGATGTTACTGTTCGGAGGGTTGGTGGACTTGTTGGACCAAATGGCCTGTTTCCACACTATAGGTATACAAATAGTAAAAGGGTGCAAAAGAAGTCTGTGGCTGATACAGGGGAAAAGGTGACCTTGAGGAGATGCAGGCCAAAACCAAGGTGTGAAATAAATATTTTCCATTTTTTTTCACCAATGAAGAAATAATTTAAATGTTTTCAGTAATTTTGCATGTCTTGGTCACCAGGATTATAACTTTGAGATTTAAAAAAAATTAAACAAGCCACGTGGTTTCTGCCAGTTACTGCTTCCTCATTCATGCTGGTTACTACCAACAACCAATGCTCCCTTTAAACCGTAGCTGTTTCATATGGTCATTATTTTTTTGATGTGCTTGCTGTCCCTTTCCATTTCTTGCACATTATTTATTGAAGATGTAGCTTCGCAGGAGTATTGACTTAATTATATTTGCTTCTGGGCAATCATGTTCAGATTTTGTACCAATCTCATACTTTATAGAAATGGTCATCTTAAACTATAATGTGAGGCCCAGCAATTTTTTTTAAACGCCCAGCAACGAGTTCTGGTTCTAATATTAAATACCACAAAAAATAGGGGATGTTGTTTATGTGGTTATAGTGAGAATTTTGTGTGTTATTTCGAATATAGCCAATTGTGTAACTTAATTCTTTCCTGCAACAATGGTTACAATCCTGAAACTTCATCTCCCCTCTCTCATTCCCCGGCATCGCCATTCTTGGGTCACAAGACTCCCATGCTGTGTGCTCTGGTGCCCCTCCCCACCTGGACTCTCCTCCCTCTTTGCTCAAGCACATGCACCAGTGCTAATTTTGTGTATTTCTGTTGACAGAACTCTGGGAATGGATGAGAGTTTGTTTAAGCGTCTGGAGCAGAATTTTGATGCAGTCGTTCAGCTGAACGTTCAGTACAGAATGAACAGGTAGTTGCTTGAAATAAAATGCTTGAATTGTTAAAAATGAATTCCGCTGTTGTATAACAATTTTTAAAATCCCTACAGCACGATTATGTCACTCAGCAACAAGTTAATATATGAAGGAAAGCTGGTATGTGGATCAGAACAACTAGCATCTGCAACATTACAGTTGCCGAAATGGTATGAGCTGCATGTACTCGGCCTGAAAGATACTTGGATACAAGATGCTCTGGAGCCATTAAAACCTGTTTGTTTCCTTGACACTGAAAAGGTGAGCTGAAACACCTAATCACGTCTGTCTTACTTCTAAACTCGACTGGCTGGTGTACTACAGTCTAATTCTCCCCCTGAATAGGTCTGCTCCCCAAAACACTCTGCCCATGTCTGACTTGGAGAATGTTCCTCTTATCACCCTGTGCTCACTGAGCTACATTGACTTCCGGTTGAAAGCCGAGATTTTCAGATTCATCTCCACGTTTCAGACTCCCCTCGAGGAGTCCCCTAAACTTATCCAACTCATAACTGTCCAATATCTGTTTCATCTCATTTTGACCTCTTAATCAATAAAATTTTAATTCTCCGGTATTTGTCACCTTGTTTTTAGCTATCTATGCCCTAAACGTTCCCTTTTTCCACCTCTCTATTCTCCTTTAAGGTTCAGGTAGTTCTCGGATAACTCTCATTCCGGCAGCGCAATTTGCTTATAACGTCACTGTGAAATTAAGGAACGTTACTTTCAAGAATGCTTATGTCTATTTGCAATAGTGCGATTCCGGCGGCAATCATTTCGTGCACTTTGTTCTGTCTATGCGCCGATGTCAGTGCCAGTCTTTGTGCTGTTCTGTGCATGAGGCAATGTCAGCTGCCGACAGAGAGGCTTTCTGTGAGACGCACTGTACAAAGAGCAGCTTTCTGAGAGATACATTGAGAAGCTTCCTGTAAAATGTACTACTCATAGATTATCCCTTTTGTTTTGAAAAGATGTGGAGGGGCATAGAGGCAAAAATACTAGCAAGCAGCACCTTGGTGATAAAATTGTGGGTGATGAATGCAAAACAAAGGCTACAACACTGGAAGAGGAGCTAGATATTATAAAAGCGTTTTGAGTGTAAGGAGAGAATGTGATATTGCTTGCTTAACAGGAATGAGAGAATCTACCGTACGTGCCATGATGACTCTTTGTCCTACATTAACAATGTTTTTAAATTTACTTTTGTTTTGCTGATAAATGTGGTTTAAACCTTCATGCAACTGTGCTATACTTTGTGTTAGATCTTTGGGTGGCTTTTGAGCAATCGTGAGTGATGTTTTGCTGGTCTACCCTGAATACCAGGCAAAAGTGAGAAGCGCAGATGCTGGAAACCAGAGTTTAGATCAGAGTGGTGCTGGAAAAGCACAGCAGGTCAGGCAGCATCCAAGGAACAGAAAAATCGATGTTTCGGGCAAAAGCCCTTCATCAGGAATAGAGGCAGGAAGCCTCAAGGGTGGAGAGATAAATGGGGGAGGGTGGGGGGTAGCTGGGGAGAAGATCGCAAAGAGTACAATAGGTGAATGGGGGTGGGGATGGAGGTGATAGGTCAGAGGGGAGGGTGGAGCGAATAGGTGGGAAGGGAGATTGGCAGGTAGGACAGGTCATGAGGATGGTGCTGAGTGGAACATTGGAACTTGGGTAAGGTGGGGGGAGGAGAAATGAGGAAACTGGTGAAGTCCACATTGATGCCCTGAGGTTGAAGCGTTCCGAGGCAGGAGATGAGGCGTTCTTCCTCCAGGCGTCTGGTGGTGAGGGAGCGGCGGTGGAGGAGGCCCAAGACTGCATGTCCTTGGCAGAGTGGGAAGGGGAGTTGAAATGTTGGGCCATGGGGCGGTGGGGTTGATTGGTGTGGGTGTCCCAGAGATGTTCCCTGAAGCGCTCTGCGAGGAGGCATCCAGTCTCCTCAATGTAGAGGAAGCCGCATCGGGAGTAACAAATACAATAAATGACATTGGTGGATGTGCAGGTGAAACCTTGATGGCTCCTTTGGGGCCTTGGATGGTGGTGAGGGAGGAGGTGTGGATGCAGGCTTTGCAATTCCTGTGGTGGCAGGGGAGGGTGCCAGGACAGGAGGGTGGTTTGTTGGAGGGTGTGGACCTGACTAGGGAGTCAGAGGGAATGGTCTGTGCGGAAAGGGATGGGGAGGGAAATATATCCCTGGTGGTGGGGTCCATTTGAAGATGGTGGAAATGTCAGCATATGGTTAATGCGAAGGTTGGTAGGGTGGAAAGTGAGGACCGGGGGGTTCTGTCCTTGTTACAGTTGGAGGGGTGGGGTTTGAGGGTGGAGGTGCAGGATGTGGATGAGATGCATTGGAGGGCATCTTCAACCACGTGAGAGGGGAAATTGCGATCTCTAAAGAAGGAGGCCATCTGGTGTGTTTTGTGGTGGAACTGGTCCTCCTGGACACCCTGTGCTGGCCTATTACCTACCCTCAACCTCTTTATTTCCAACTGCTGCGGAGACATTAACTGGCTCAAACTGTCTCCCACTGACATATTTTACAAACCCACTGGCTCCCACAGCTACCTGGATTACACCTCTTCCCACCCCACCTCCTTGAAAATGCCATCCTGTATTCCCAATTCCTCTGCCTCCGCCATATCTGCTCCCAGGAGGACCAGTTCCACCACAGAACACGCTTCAGGGAACATCTCTGGGACACTTGCACTAATCAGCCCTGTGCCCTAACATTTCAACTCCCCCTCCCATTCTGCAGAGGGCATGCAGGTCCTGGGCCTCCTCCACCGCTGCTCCCTCACCACTTGACACCTGGAGGAAGAACGCCTCATCTCCTGTCTCGGAACACTTCAACCCCAGGGCATCAATGTGGACTTCACCAGTTTCCTCAATTCCCCTCCGCCCACCTTACCTCAGTTCCAACCTTCCAGCTAAGCACTGTCCTCATGACCTGTCCTACCTGCCAATCTCCCTTCCCACCTATTCGCTCCACCCTCCCCTCTGACCTCTCACCTCCATCCCCACCCCCATTCACCTATTGTACTCTTTGCGATCTTCTCCCCAGCTACCCCCCACCCTCCCCCATTTATCTCTCCACCCTTGAGGCTTCCTGCCTCTATTCCTGATGAAGGGCTTTTGCCCAAAACATCGATGTCCTGCTCCTTGGATGCTGCCTGACCTGCTGTGCTTTTCCAGCAACACTCTAATCTATACCCTGAATGCCACTTCTTCCATAGGCCCAGTTATTTATATTAATAAGGTTTTGCAGAACACAACTACAGCTGTTACAGGAGGTCTGCCTGTACGCCTCAAAAGCTTTTACCATGATTTTATTGATCTGCCCTAACATCAGCTTATATGGCTCAGTGTCAGACTTTATGATGCTCCAGTGAAGTGAAAGTCACTGAATATCAGTTATGTACATTCTCTGTTAGTGGTAACGTTTTCCTTTTACTAGTTAAGACATGTTATTTAATTTGAGATCTGATATATTTGCCTTGTACCAAGGTACCAGCTCCAGAGAGAAATGAACAATGTGGACTGAGCAACCTGATTGAAGCTGAGCTGGTGTACTGTCTGACAAAAGTGCTGCTACAGGTATGTGTCCCTAACTCAGAGGGAATTGTACGCTTCACACTGATCAAGGCCAATGTGAAATTTTGAAACCAACATTTGGCAAAAGTGACAGTCAATGTGTTCACATATTTCATAACCTTACATTAAATAATAGTTACAAAACCCAATTAGAAAACAAACAATCAAATGACTGAGTGAGGTGTTTGTCCTGCCTCTATTTAATTCAAGCTCACTGGAATGGTAGTGTGTACCGAAGTATTTAGTGATGGAAGTATTCCTGGTGTAAAATGAAGTCATGACCAAGAAATCCATGGAGAAAATGAGGAAGTTGAAATCTGTTGAGGATTTTTAAAAGTATGTAAAAAGAAAGACATTGCCTTTGCCTTCCTTCATCCGCAAAGACAAAATAAATAATTACAGGATAAGGAAATGGAAGAGACCTTAAATGATGATTTAGTACCTGCTTTCAAAGCAAAGGTTTTGGAAGATTCCAGAAAATTTGGGAAACCAAGTAATCAAAACTCTGTTTAGGTTCAGTTGGGCTACTCAGCTCCTCGTCTTATTACAGCCTTATTTCAAACATGGACAAATGAGCTGAATTCCAGAGGTGAGGTGGTAATACTGCCCTGGGTCTAGTTATCTTCAAGTTCCCTTCATCATAACATATGAAGTGAGGATGCTCGCTGCTAATTGTGCAATATTCATTAACATTCACAACGATTCATTCTAAGAAAAATAAGCAGTGAAGTTCACAGCTGAAGTGATGGAAGCTTGTACAATTGCAACATTTAAAAGGCATCTGGGTGGGTATATGAAAAGGAAGGGTACAGAGGGATATCGGCCAAATGCTGGTAAATGGGACTAGATTAATTGAGGGTATCTGGTTGGCATGGACGAGTTGGACCGAAGGGTCTGTTTCCATGCTGTTCAGCTCTTTAACTCAGATACTGTGTCTGTGTGGAGCAGCCGTCCAGGCTTGGGCAAGTAATCGTACTGCACACGTGCCAGGCACTGACAGTCCCCCAACAGGAGAGAATCTAACTAGAGCCTTGATTTGTAATGGTATTTCTATAGCTGAATTCCTTACCATCAATATCCTGGTGTGTCCATTAACCAGGAGCTGAACTAGTTTGACCGTATAAATAATTTTGCTGGAAGAGCAGTTCAGATAAAGTGAATTCTGCAGCACATTCTGTCTCCAAACTTTTGTTCACCAACTACAAAGTACAAGTCATGAATATGATGATTGCAGTTCCAATAACACTCACTCAAGCCAAGCACCATCAAGGACATCACAACCTGCTTGATTGAAATCCTATCCTCTATGTCAATTGTTCTGTCTTTCCACCACCTATATGGCAGTGTACCATCTATAAGATGTAATTCAAGGCTCCTTCAACATCATCTTTTAAACCCTTGACTCAACAATCTTGAAGGACAAGGGAACAGATGCAGGAAATACCAACACCTGCAAGTACCCCTCCAAGTCACACACCATCCTATGATGGAGTTAGATTGTTGTTTCTTTTCTGTCACCTGGTCAAAATCCTGGAACTCCCTCCCTAACAGTAATATGGGTATCTCTGCATTACATGGACTGTGGTTAAAGAAGGTGGTTCACCTTCTCCAGGGCATTTGTGGATGGGCAATAAATGCTGGCCCATCTAGCGACAACATCCTGTGCTTAGATATCAAAATGTTTTACATGTTTTCATGCTGTATAAATAACCCAATGCTCGAAATTGCTCTGTAACTTCATTGCCATTTAGTTTGGTAAAATGGCCAGTAAAGAAGCTATGGATCATGTCTCTGTGGCTGGCCCAAACTCTTGAACTTTTGTTTTGTGCATAGGTTGGCTGCAAGCCCTGTAACATTGGGATTATTGCACCTTATAGACAACAGCTTAAAGCTATCTCAGCTGTTTTGATGCGGGACAAGGCCTTCAGTGCTGTTGAAGTCAACACGGTGGACAAGTACCAGGGGAGAGACAAAAGTGTGATTATTGTATCCTTTGTTAGAAGTAACAACGAGGGAAAAGTAAGTGAAATAATATGTTAATGTATATTAAAAACAATGCTGTAAGCCTACTGTATAATTCATTAGGATGGTAACCCAGGAGAGCAAAATCTATTTCTAATATCCAACTAGTCTTAAATCAAGGCCTACATGAAAATCATTTGTAATTATAATTATAGAATGTGAGCTGAACCATGTATTGTGGGTTAGATTGGTGACCTGTCAATTTCCAATTAGGCTGATTATATTGGAATGGAAATTGTCCCCAGATCTTAAAGGATATTCTGCGATGAGATGAATCATAATAAAGGTGCTTACAGCTATGGAAAACTGTTATTAAGTCTAGGTGGATGGTCAGGACCCACAGAGCAAGAGAAACAGAAAATGAAGTGAATTAAGAAATAGTAATTCAGGATGTCGAGTTGCAAAGAAATACGAGACAGTTGAGGTCCTTGCTTTGCCCATTAAGAATATATGGGACATAAGAGAGTGCTGGACATCATGAGAACAGTAGAATGTTCAGAGAGATTAAACACAGGATTGTTGAGAAAGAAAAAAAAAGTGTAATGATTTAAGGTGCAGAAATTGGCCATCCAACCCATCAAGTATACGCTGCTATTCAGTATGAGAAAGGCTGACCTGATAATCTTCAACTCCACTTTTCTGCCTTTTTCCCGTAACCCTTGGTTCTATTGCGTACAGTTTTGGTCACCCTATTATAGGAAATACCAAGTTAAACTAGAAAGAGTGCAAAGAAGATTTATGAGGATGTTACCAGGACTAATAGGTCTGAGTTATAGGGAGAGGTTAGCCAGGATAGGACTTTACTCCTTGAAACGTAGGAGAATGAGGAGTGATCTTATTGAGGTGTATAAAATCATGAGGGGCATAGATAGGATGGAGTCGTCTTCCCATGGTTGGGGAATTGAAAACTAGAGGGCATAGGTTTAAGGTGAGAGGGGAAAGGTTTAAGAAGGACCTGAGGGGCAACTTCTTCACGCAGAGTTGGTGTGCATATGGAATGGGCTGCCAGAGAAAGTGGTTGAGGCAGGTACAATAGCAACATTCCAAAAACATTTGGATAGGTAAATGCATGGGAAGGGTTAGTGGGATATGGACCAAATGCGGGCAGTTGGAACTAACTGAGTGGGCAGCATGGACCAATTTGGACCTGTTTCCATGCAGTCTTACTCTGAGTCTCTCAGATTAAAAATCAGACTCCACTTTGAATATACCTAATGCCTTAGGCTTGGTAACCCTCTGCACTAAAGAATTCCACAGGTTCATCATGTTTTGAGAGAAGTTCTGCCTCACCTTTGCTTTATATGTGCAACCCTTTTTTTCTTCTAGGAATATGACCTCTTGTTCTAGATTCTCCAACACGGAGAAACAACCTGTCTACCCGTTCAAGTCCTTTTAAGAGTCCTGTGTATTTTGTTAAGGTCAAGTCCCAGTCTTCCAAATTCCAATGGGCTCAACCTACTCACCATCTCCCTGTAAGATGGTCCCTCCCTAACCCAGTATCAGCCGAGTGAACCTTCTCCAGATTGCTTCCAATGCCTTCATATCTTTCTCTGGATAAGAGATCCAAAACTGTCCACAGTATGGTCTGATTCAGGACTAAATCCTGCTGTTCTAGCTTTCTATAGTCTTTCTGCATTTAAGTAATATTTAGTCCCTCTAATCTTTTTGCCAAAGTGCATGACCTCCCACATTATATTCCATCTGCCTAGTTTTTGCCCACTTTCTTGTGTCCTTCTGCAGACTCTGCCGTCCTCGACACTTGCCTTCCCACCTGTCCATCAGTTAAGGAAGATATGGTAGGTTGGAAAAGATACTGGCCATCAATGGCTTTTGCTTATCTTCTGCAACAAAGGCCATTGAAACCATTATGACTTTGAGCAGCACTAGCTAGTAAATTAATATTTTGTGAAAGGAGACATAGAAGAAGAAAACAAATCTCAGTAGTTGGGAGTTAACTTTGAAAAGGCAATGACAAAAAATGTCAGTAGATTTGTGGAGATGTAAACAGAGACAGAGAAAATAGGAACAGCAATAGACCATTCAAACCTGCTCCACTATTCTGATCATCCTGCTCAGTACTCTGTTCTTATTTTTACCCCATACCTTTTGATCTCTTTAGCCCTCTTGAAAACATTGTGTTTTGGCCTTGATTGTATTCTGTGAGAGAAAATTGTGCAGGCTCACCACTTTCTCCTCTTGTCCCTCCTAAATAGCCTACACTGTATCCTTAGACAATGACCCCCTGGTTCTGGACTTCATGGTCATTGGAAACATTCTTCCTATGCTTACCCTCTTATGATTTTATAGGTTTCTACGAGATACCCCTACTCATTCTTCTAAACTTCAGTGAATAGTCTGAACCGACCCAATCTCTCTCAATAGATCAGCCTTGACATCCTGGGAATCGGCCTGGTAAAACTGGGTTGTGCTTCCTCCATTATCAGAGTTATTATCTCTAGTTTATTACCCGTGCCACGTGCTAGCGAGACAAGGAATAGGGAGAGAGAGAGAGGAGTTGAACGCGTGGCTGCAGGGATGGTGAAGGAGGGAGGGTTTTGGATTCCTTGATAATTGGGGCTCTTTGTGAGGTAGGTGGGACCTCGGCAAACAAGATGGCCTTCACCTGAACCAGAGGGGTACCAATATCCTGGGGGGATACTTGCTGATGCTCTTCGGGTGGGTTAAAACTACTTCAGCAGGGGACGGGAAACTAAACTGTAGTTAGAGTATAGAGGAGGTTGAGAGTAGTGAGGTCAGAAATAAGGTTTCAACGTCACAAGAGGACATCAAGCAGTGGGCCCCAAAATAGATCCTTGTGGCACACCACTGGTAACTCAGCTCCAAGATGAACATTTCCCATCAACCACCACCCTCTATCTTCTTTTAGCTAGCCAATTTCCGATCCCAATGGCAAATCATCTTCAATCCGGAAACTCCGTATTTTGTGTAATAGCCTACCGTGTGGAAGCTTATCAAATGCATAACTGAAGTCCATATGCATCACATCAGCCACTTTACTTTCAACCACCTGTTTTGTCACCTTCTCAAAGTACTCAATAAGATTTGTGAGGCACGACCTACTCTTCACAAAACCCTGTTGACTATCCCTAATCAAATTATTTGTTTCCAGATGATGATAAATCCTATCTCACAACCTTTTCCACCACCTTACCTAGAACCGAAGTAAGGCTCACTGACCTATACCAGGGCTGTCCTGACTCCCATTCTTAAACAAGGGAACAACATTTGCTATCCTCCGGTCTTCTGGCACTACTCCTTGTTGATAATGATAACATAAACATCAAAGCCAAAGGCTCTGCAATCTCCTCCCTTGCTTCCCAGAGAATCCGAGGATAAGTCCCATCCGGTCCAGGGGTCTTATCTATTTTCAGATCTTCCAAAATTGCTAAAACCACCTCCTTGTCAACCTCAATCCCATCAAATCTTGTAACCTGTATCTCCATATTCTCACTAACATTGCCCTTTTCCAATACAAATATTGACGAGAAGTATTCATTAAGCACTTCTCCTATGTCCTCAGATTCACACACTACTTTCTACTACTATCTTTGATTGGCCCTAATCTTACTCTAGCCATTCTTTTATTTCTGATATATCTAGGATTTTCCTTGATCCTATCCACCAACAACTTCTCGAGCCCCCTCCTGGCTCCTCTTAGCCCTCTCTTTAGATCTTTTCTGGCTAACTTCTAAATCTCCAGCCCGTATCTGAGCCTCCACGCCTCATCCTTATATAAGCTGCCTTCTTCCTCTTGACAAGAGCTTCAACTTCTTTAGTAAACCATGGCTCCCTCTCTTGACAACTACCTCCTTGCCTGATGGGTATATACTTATCAAGGACACGCAGAAGCTGTTCCTTGAATGAGCTCCACATTAAGTGTGTCCATCCCCTGCAGTTTTCTTCCCCATCCTATGCATCCTAAGTCTTGCTTAATCGCATCATAATTTCCCCCAGTTATACCTCTTTCCCTGCGATATATACCTATCCCTGCTCATTGCTATTGTAAACATAACTGAAGTATGGTCACTATCGCCAAGTGCTCACCTACTTCCAAACCCATCACCTGGCCGGGTTCATTTCCCGATACCAAATCCAATATGGCATCGCCCCTTGTTGGCCTGTCTAAATACTGTGTCAGAAAACCCTTCTGCACACATTGAACAAAAACTGACCCATCTGAAGTACTTGAACTATAGTAAGGCTAATGGCTAGAGTAAGATTCGGGCCAATCAAGAAAAGTAATGGGAAGATGTGGGTGGAGTCAGAGGAGATAAGGAAAGCGCTAATTGAATATTTTTCGTCAGTATAACCCTGGAAAAAGGAAATGCTGTCAAAGAGAGTACTGAGAAAAAAGCTACTAGACTAGATTGGATTGAGGTTCACAAAGAGGATGTGTTAGAAATTTTGGAAAGCGTGAAAATAGATAAATCCCCTGGGCCGGATGGGATTTATCCTAGGATTCTCTGGGAAGCCAGGGAGGAGATTGCAGAGCCTTTGGCTTTGATCTTTGTCATCATTGTCTACAGGAATAGTACCAGAAGACTGGAGGATAGCAAATGTTCCCTTGTTCAAGAAGGGGAATAGAGCCACCTGGTAATAATAGTCCAGTGAGCCTTACTTCGGTTGTGGGCAGTGTTGGAAAAGGTTATAAGACAGAGGATTTATAATCGTCGAGAGGGAAATAAGTTGATTAGGGATAGTCAACATTGTTTTGCGAAGGGTAGCTCGTTGCTCTAAATCCTGGAACATCAAACAACCATTCCCCAGTGAAACCCATGTCTCGGTTATGGCCACAACATCGTAGCCCCAAGTACTGATCCATGCTCTAAGTTTGTCACTCTTATTTCAGATACTCCTTGCATTAAAGCAGACACACTTTAACCGATCCCTTTGTTTCAATGCGTGAGAAACCTTCCTGATGGTGGTTAGCACTGCTGCCTCACAGTGCCAGAGACCCAGATTCAATTCCTGCCTCAGGCGACTCTGTGTGGAGTTTGCACGTTCTCATCGTGTCTGCGTGGGTTTTCTCCGGGTGCTCCGGTTTCCTCCCACAGTCCAAAGATGTGCAGGTCAGGTGAATTGGCTATGCTAAAATTGCCCGTAGTGTTAGGTAAGGGGTAGATGTAGGGGTATGGGTGGGTTGTGCTTCGGCGGGGCGGTGTGGACTTGTTGGGCCGAAGGGCCTGTTTCTACACTGTAAGTAATCTAATCTAATACATCCTGTCACTGCCCCATCTGTAACTGTCCCCTTCTCAGACGTGTGGTTCTGATTTCCAACCCCCTGCCAAACAAGCCTAAACCCTCCCGAATCGCACGAACAAATCTCCCAACCGGGATGTTTGTACCCCTCCAGTTCAGGTGCAACCCGTCCTTCATGTACAGGTCCCACCTTCCCTAGAAGGTATCCCAATGGTCTAGGGTATCTGAAGCCCTCCCTCCTGCACCAGCCTCGCAGCCACGTGTGAAGCTGCACTCACTGCCTGTTCCTCATCTCACTGTCTCGTGGCACCGGTAGCAAACCTGAGATCACTACTCTACTCGTCCTGCTCTTCAGCTTCCAACCTAACTCTCTGTAGTCACTTTTCAGATCTTCAATACCTTTCCTCGCTATATCTTTGGTGCCAATATGTACCACGATTTCTGGCTGCTCACCCTCCCCCTTCAGAATCTTGTAAACTCGATCAGTGACATCCCAGACCCTGGCACCGGGGAGGCAACATACCTTCCAGGAGTCCCGTTTCTGACCACAAAATCTCCAGTCAATCCATCTTACTATTGAATCCCCTACCACTAGTGCTTTTCTATTTTCCCCCCTTCCCTTCTGAGACCTGATAACTGGCTTTCCCCTGGTAGGCTGTCCCCACCAGCAGTATCCAAAATGGTATACTTATTGCTGAGGGGAACACCCACAGGGGATCCCTGCTCTGACCGTCGGTTCCCTTTCTTCCCCCTGACAGTAACCCAGCTGTCCTTATCCTGTGTCTGGGGAGTGACCACCTCCCTGTACAGCCTCTCAATTTCCCCCTCAGCCTCCCGGATGATCCATAGTTCATCCAGCTCCAGCTCCAGTTCCCTAACTTGGTTTTCGAGGAGCTGGAGTTGGGTGCATTTTGCACAGATGTAGTCGGCAGAGTGTGAAGTGTCTGTCGTCTGTCACATTCTGTAGGAGGAACATGCAACTGCCCTAACATCCATATCCCGCTACGCTGAAAGCCCGCACAAGACTAAACAAAGGAAACGAAAGAGAAAAAAAAACCTGAAAACTTACCTAGTTTACAGACTCTCAGTAAGGTTAGAGGAGGTGGGTGGGAGAGTGGCCCTACAGTGTAGGGACTTGGATTTAGAGCTCACCCACTTAAAAACTTCCCAGCAGTCCTTTGCTCCTCCCTCGTATCTCTCGGCAAAATGTTTAGAAGACAAAAACAGTATGTTAGCTTTTATTAGTAGTGGAATTGAGTTTTGGAACCATGAGGTCATGTTGCAGCTGTACAAAACTCTGGTGGGGCCACACTTGGAGTATTATGTGCAGTTCTGGTCACCACATTATAGGAAGGATGTGGAAGCTTTGGAAAGGGTTCACAGGAGATTTACTAGGATGTTGCCTGGTGAGGAGGGAAGGTCTTCTAAGGAAAGGCTCAGTGACTTGAGGCTGTTTTTGTTAGAAGGGTGAGAGGTGACTTAATTGAGACATATAAGAGGATTGGAGGGTTAGATTGGGTGGACAGTGAGTCCTTTTCTGAGGATGATGATGGATAGCTATGAGGGGGCATAGTTTCAAACTGAGGGTTAATAGATATAGGACAGATGTCAGAGGTAGTTTCCTTACACAGTAGTAGGGATGTGGATCGCACTTCCTGCAACAGTTGTAAACTCGCCAATTTCACAGGCATTTAAATGGTCAGTTGATAGGCATATGGACAAGAATGGAATAGTGTAGGTTAGATGGGCTTCAGATTGGTTTCACAGGGCAGCGCAATATCGAGGGCTGAAGAACCTGTACTGCACTGTTATGAAGAGCAGGACGAGTAGAGGAGTGATCTCAGAACATCCATCCTCCAATAACAGCATGGTGGCTCAGTTATTAGCACTGCTGTTTCTCAGTGTCAGGGACCCAGGTTTGATTCCACCCTTGGGCGACTGTGCAAACTCCACACACATTCTCCCTATGTCTGCGTGGGTTTCCTCTGGGTGCTCTGGTTTCCTCCCACAGATGTGCAGTTTAGGTGGGTTGGCCATGCTAAGGGCGCACAGGGGGTAGGATGGTTCTGGTTAGGATGCTGTTCAGACGGTCAGTATGGACTTGATGGGCCCAAATGGTCTGCTTCCACACTGTAGAGATTCTATGTTTTAAAAGAGAATATTCCATGAGTGGTCTCACCAAGGCCCTGTACATTTCCAACAAGACATATTTGGTTCTCTATTCAAAACTGAGCAGTGTTGGCTGCTGGATGGAATTAAGGGTTGCACTTTTTTTAAAAAAAACTCATTTTCATTGCCCTATCAAACTGATGTAACATTTCATTTTTGCAACCAGGGCTAGAATTTGAAAGTGCTCAGGGCATATAACCCAAAAGAAGGTGATGAATGATCAGCAGAAGAGTGGAATGGATTTCTTTACAAATTTGAACAAGATATTAGTTTGATAATTCAAATATATAGTTGGGAATGAAACACAAACCCTGAAATTGCTTGACTTGCGAGCATCTCTGTGGTATCTCTACATCAAAACATGATAATAACTGCACTGGATTTTCTTTTGACAGCTTGGAGAGTTACTGAAGGACTGGCGAAGACTCAATGTAGCACTGACGCGCCCCAAGCACAAATTGATAATGGTGGGCTGTATATCGACACTGTGCCGATACGCTCCTTTTCAAAAATTACTTGATAACTTGAAGACTGAACAAATGATATCCTTTACAAGTGGTAATGCATTTATCGAATAAAAGGTATATAAAGTCACAGATGAAGCAGTAGCAACTGAACTGAGGTATAACTCATGCTAATGAGATGGAATCACCTATTTCTGACAGTAAGAGTGTAAGTGTAATCCTGTGTGCAGTTTAATTTCCTAGCTCATGGGGTCCTTAAACATTAATCAGCAATTTCAACCAGATAAGAAATAGAAAATAAAACAAATTTCTGGAGAAACTTAGCATATTAGGCATAGGCTAAAGACTGGACATGACCTTGCTTTCTGACCACAGATGCTGCCAGACCTGCTGAGTTTCTTCAATTTGTATTTGTTTTTGTTTCAGATCCTCAGTATCCACAGTGCTTTATTAAAATAATAGAATTTATTGGTACGTGAAATAAAGTGCTATGCCTGTGTCATGGGAGGTGCAGACATCCCTAGGTATCTGTTTGTGTCTTTCTCTGCTCCAGTGGAAACAACTCCTGTTTCTCTCTATCTAGCTATCCTTTAATCTTTGCTGTTGTCCTGGTGAATCTGCACTACATTGTGTATCATTTTAGTACATTTTCTGTGTTACAGCATTTGAAACTGTACTGTCCTCTAACTGGTCAAACCATTGACTTGTACAGACCTTTTGTTCTTTGTCCCATTCATACATTATAAAATGTTGGTGGCTTTTAGGAGCTCATTTTCATTTTCATGGAGTTGTGTAACTGGACCCATACTTTGTTTCTCCAATATTTTCTGCATCTTCCTATACTTTGTTTTTCCTTTCCGAATGTACCAGTTCTCACCTGTCTTATATTGGAGTTGCCACATGCCTGCATTGTCTGGGACAGATGAGACTAGATATTGATCTGTCCCAGGGATGGGCGTAAGTATTGGGCTGTGCTGTGCATGGGTTTGAGAGTAATAGCCTTTCCCCTTCCCCAAGCAAGTCTGAGTATCGTATTTCTTAAATGTGAAATGTTGAGTGAGGTTACTTTTTGTAGAGTTCCCACATTTTCGTTCAATAAGAAATTCCTGACACAAATTACAACCCCAAAACTCCATCTTACTGACAATGCTCTGGACTGATCGTGCCTCCTTGATGGATTGTTGATGCATGTGTATAAGATTGTGTAGACAAGCCTGGGCACCCTTCCAGCTATAGACTATCTTCATGCACAGGTAACCTTAGTCATTGTTGGTTACTGATTTCATCTTGTTAAAACAGAACTGCAGATGCAAAAATCAGAAACAGAAGTTGCTGGGAAACCTCAGGCCTGGCAGCATCTGTGAAAAAACTGCTTTTCTGCAGTTCTGACGAAGGGTCACCCCCCTACCCGAAACGTTAACTCTGATTTCTCTTCACAAATGCTGAGGTTTTCCAGCAACTTCTGGTTTTGATTTCATCTCCTAGCTAGGTGATTCTGTCAACTTGAATCTCTGTACAACACAGAGCTTTTCCTTAACTAACTTCACATCATTGACCTACCTGCTGCAGCACATACTGTCATTGTTACATAGTGTGTGCATTTGTCTTCCTGAAAAATGTGAATGTGGGGAGAACTGCTGTTTAGTGTTTCATATCTATGATAGGAATATACTTGCATCTCAACTGAACCTCTACCTACCTCCTGGATAAGCACTGCTACTGTAGTCTGACCTATGCCTGTCATTCAGGTGGATCTACTGTCTCTAAAAATGAGCCAAAACTAATTAATCAGAAATTCTCTCATTGTTTAGTTAGTTCTGAATAGATTTGAACTCCTTCAATTTGACTGGAATAGTAAAAACTGAAATCACTACCAGGTACGCAATTTAAAATTAAGTGGACTCAAGCTGAAAATGTTGCACCAACACGCATCCCACTACCCAAATGGAATTGTAACACTGAAACACCCAAATTGTATTAATGTATGATACTGCATCACATCATATTTGTGTAATACCCAATCTGTATATTGTTGTAACATGGCAACATTTCTTAAACCATGCAATAATACATAATAACATGCCCTTCAGTCCCATAAGAACACTGAAAGATCTGAAATCCTTTTGGCTACTGCCAAGATGAGGAGGGATCTTGGTTGTTAACTCCAAAGCTTAAAGGAGATTGTAAAGTCAGTGTAGATATATGTCAGTGTGGGTTAGTCAATCTATTACCAAACTGAACATCTGCTTACCTTTTTGTGGCTTTGATGTGCACAACTTAACCATTTTGTTTCTCATTTATTACAGTGCCTCTGTGTCTAGTGGGCATGCAAGGTGAAATAGATCCTTACCATATTATGGGGTTGGGTGCAGGGATGGGGTAGGAATGGAGAGCTGTATGTTCACTGCAGTGTAGAAGATTCTGTGGTACACCAGAATGGGTAGTTCTGTGTTTGTGCACTTTTGGTCTGGTCGAATGCTATTTCTCATACTGCTGCTGCTTATATCATTTAAGATTGTTGAGACTCCCGAGATCAGTTCAGAATTGATTACTATTTGTGGAATTCCCAGCTTCTGAACCTGATGTATACCTATTTTAATACATAATTGTAGCTGCACAATTTCAATAAAGTTTATAAAAATTAACCAAACTGACATTTTCATTTTTACATTGAAACACCCTGATTTTGTTTTGTGACTGAAAAGGGGAACCTTTAGTTTCTTAGTTTTTCGGAAGCAGTTGTTGCTGGGTCTGTTACTGTTGTACATCTCTCCTTGCTACATGGAGTACTCTTGATGTTTTTCCACCTGGGCTGGAGTTGTGAGACCATCTGTTTTCTGAATTTGCCTTTTTTCAAGGTTTTGTTTATGGCTGTTATTATATTGGAACAGTTAATTAGTAATAGTTACTGAATCTATTATTCTGTTAAGTTTTCCAAAAGCGTTACAGCTTTCTCACTTGCACCCTCAGCCACTTATTTGGATATCACAATAATAGAGTAAACCTCCAGTATTTCATGTATATAATTTTTGCCAGTTTGCCAAGTGCTGGTTTGCTGTAAACAGAAGTCACTCTGTTACTACACTGCCTTTAGAACTATACCATCTCTGTGTTCTTCTTACAAAAATGAGTCAGTCACACTTTGCGTTAAATTTCATCTGCCACTTGTATAATGGTTTCTTCAAAAACCATTTTTGACATTCTAATCCGAAAAATAATCATTACACTGTTTTCTGACAGTAAGCCAATTCTTTATCCATGTAGCTGCACTATTTTTTATCCATGACTGTTAGCCTTTCTGACAAGACTATAGTATTTCCGAAATGGAGCCGTTAATCACTACCCTTTGTTTCCTATTAGCCAACCAATTCTCTATCCAATCTAGTACTTTGCCCCCAATACCGTGCGCCCTAATTTTACTCACTAACCTCTTGTGTGGGACTTTATCAAAAGCTTTCTGAAAGTCCAGGTACACTACATCCACTGGATCTCCCTCGTCCATCTTCTGAGTTACATCCTCAAAAAATTCAAGAAGATTAGTCAAGCATGATTTCCCCTTCATAAATCCATGCTGACTCTGTCCTATCCTGTTACCATTATCCAGATGTGCCGTAATTTCATCCTTTATAATAGACTCCAGCATCTTTCCCACCACTGAGGTCAGACTAACTGGTCTATAATTTCCTGCTTTCTCCCGCCCACCCTTCTTAAAAAGTGGCACAACATTAGCCGCCCTCCAATCCTCAGGAACCGACCCCGATTCTATTGAACTCTGGAAAATAATCACCAGCGCATCCACGATTTCCCGTGCTACCTCCTTCAGTACCCTGGGATGCAGGCCATCAGGTCCCGGAGACTTATCAACCTTCAGACCTAACAGTCTCTCCAACACTAAATCCTGGCAAATATAAATTCCCTTAAGTTCAGGTCCTTCAGCCACTGTTACCTCAGGGAGATTGCTTGTGTCTTCCCCAGTGAACACAGATCTGAAGTACCCATTTAATTCCTCTGCCATTTCTTTGTTCCCAGTAATATATTCCCCTGTTTCTGTCTTCAAGGGCCCAATTTTTGTCCTAACCATTTTTTTGCCTTGGACATACCTAAAAAAGCTTTTACTATCCTCCTTTATATTCTTGGCCAGTTTACCTTCATACCTCATTTTTTCTCTGCGTATTTCCTTCTTACTAATCCTCTGTTGTTCTTTAAAAGCTTCCCAGTCCTCAGTTTTCCCACTTATCTTCGCTAAGTTATACTTTTTCTCTTTTAACTTTATATGTTTCTTTACTTGCCTCGTCAGCCACGCCCGCCCATGTCTCCTCCTGGGATCTTTCTTCCTTTTAGGAATGAACTGATCCTGCAACTTCTGCATTATACACAGAAATATCCGCCATTGTTCCTCCACGAGTAAAATTAGGGCGCACGGTATTGGGGGCAAAGTACTAGATTGGATAGAGAATTGGTTGGCTAATAGGAAACAAAGGGTAGTGATTAACGGCTCCATTTCGGAATGGCAGGCAGTGACCAGTGGGGTACCGCAGGGATCCGTGCTGGGACCGCAGCTTTTTACAATATATGTAAATGATATAGAAGATGGTATCAGCAATAACATTAGCAAATTTGCTGATGATACAAAGCTGGGTGGTAGGGTGAAATGTGATGAGGATGTTAGGAGATTACAGGGTGACCTGGACAAGTTGGGTGAGTGGGCAGATGCATGGCAGATGCAGTTTAATGTGGATAAATGTATGGTTATCCACTTTGGTGGCAAGAAGAGGAAGGCAGATTACTACCTCAATGGTATCAAATTAGGTAAAGGGGCTGTTCAGAGAGATCTGGGTGTTCTTGTCCACCAGTCAATGAAGGCAAGCATGCAGGTACAGCAGGTCGTGAAGAAGGCTAATAGTATGCTGGCCTTCATAACAAGAGGAATTGAGTATAGAAGCAAAGAGGTGCTTCTGCAGCTGTACAGGGCCCTGGTGAGACCACACCTGGAGTACTGTGTACAGTTCTGGTCTCCAAACTTGAGGAAAGACATTCTGGCTATTGAGGGAGTGCAGCGTAGGTTCACGAGGTCAATTCCTGGAATGGCAGGATTGCCTTACACGGAAAGACTGAAGCGACTGGGCTTGTGTACCCTTGAGTTTAGAAGACTGAGAGGGGATCTGATTGAAACGTATAGGATTATGAAAGGATTGGACACTGGCAGGAGGGAACATATTTCCGCTGATGGGGGAATGCCGAACCAGAGGACACAACTTAAAAATACGGGGTAGACCATTTAGGACAGAGATGAGGAGAAACTACTTCACCCAGAGAGTGGTGGCTGTGTGGAATGCTCTGCCCCAGAGGGCAGTGGAGGCCCAGTCTCTGGATTCATTTAAGAAAGAATTGGATAGAGCTCTTAAAGATAGTGGAGTCAAGGTAGTAAAGATAGTAAAGATACTGCATCTATTGTCTATTGTCATGGCAGTTTGTCATAGTCCTTCAGCAAACTTTTCTGCTGCCTCTTCAAAACACTAAATTAGTTAAGCATGATACCATACAAATTCAAACTGGCTTTACATAATTAACTGTAGTAGACAAGCAGGAGGCTGGAAGAACACAGCAAGTCAGGCAGCATCATGAGGTGGAGAAGTCATCATTCTGGATATAACCATACTTCAGGAATGGAGGTGGGGATAGAGGAGCTGCAGTTAAAATGGAGGGAGTGGGGAGCGGGAAGCGGGACGGAATGGTGAGGTAGTGATAGATGAACACAGATCGTGGGTATGACCAGGTTGGTCAATGGGAGGAATAAATCTGGTTGATAGCTAAAAGGGTTGATAAATGGAATGAAAGGGGGTCAGACAATGGGTGGAAAAAGGTTATTTGAAATCGGAGAAGTCAATATTGAGTCCTCTAGGCTGTAGGCTGCCAAACAGTTCCTCCAAACTGATCTGATTCATTTTAACAATGGAGGAGACCAAGGCTGGACATGTTGAGAGGGGGTGGGAAAGGGAATTGAAATGGTTGGTGACCAGGAGATCAGGCTGGCTCTGACAGGCCCAGTTGAGATGCTCAGCGAAATGTTTCCTTAGTTTATGTTTGGTTTCACCAATATAGAGAAGACCAAATCAGGAGTACCGGATGCAGTAAACTCCAAACATAATAAAGTCCTTTTAATATTAAGTCAAGAAATAAAGCTAAAAAGTTCAACCATTGCAGTCTTTAAGTGCTTAAGTAACATTCACTGTACATCTAGAGAAACAGAGAAATCTAGGGAAATTTCCTGTCTTTTCTTTCATATATTTAAGTGCATTGTTTGGTTTTAGTTGATATAAAGCTAAGGCTCACAATGGCAGGGGACCTCAGACCCATGACATGTGCCTCTTGCTTGATGTGGGAGCTTAGGAACGTGTCTGACATTCCTGACTCCTACACTTGCAAGAAGTGTGTCCAGCTTGTTTGACTGCATGATGGCTCTGGAGCTGCGGAAGGACTCGCTGTGGAGCATCCGCGATGCTGGGGGGATCGTGGATAGCAAGTTTAGTGAACTGGTCACACTGCAGGTTAGAATTACTGAGGGAGACAGTGAATGGGTGACCAAAAGACAGAAAAAGAGTAGGAAGGCAGTATACCCTGTGGTCATCTCCCTCCGAAACAGGTATACCATTTTGGATACTATTGAGGGAGATGGCTCACCAGGGGAGGGCAGTAGTTGCCAGGATAATGGCACCGTGGTGGGCACTGCTGTTCAGAAGGGCGGGAAAAAGACTTGTAGGTCCATAGTCATAGGGGGTTCTATTGTGAGGGGAGTAGGTAGGCGGGTGTGAGGCTGAAAACGAGCCTCCCAGGTGCTCAGGTCAGGGATGTCACGGATCAGGAGGGTGAACAGCCAGTTGTCTTGGTGCATATAGGCACCAACGATATAAGTAAAAAACGAATCCTGAAAGCAGAATTCAGGGCGTTAGGAGAGAAGTTAGCGGAGGACCTCAAAGGTAGTGATCTCAGGATTGCTACCAGTGCCATGTGCTAGCCAGGGTAGAAATGAAAAAATAGGCAGGCTTGAGGGATGATATAGGAGGGACGGGTTCAGATTTGTGAGACATTGGGACTGGTTCTGGGAAAAGTGGGACTATTTCAAATTGTACAGTCTACACCTGAACCAGACTGGAACTAATTTCCTTGGGGAAGTTTTTGCTACAGCTGTTGGGGAGGTTTTAAACTGATGTGGCAGGGGTCTGGGAACCAGAAGAGAAGATTACTAGACAGTGAGATGAAAACTGGACACTAAGGATCACAAAGCTAGATCCCAATGGAAAGAGTAGGCAGAGAGCAAATGAACGCAAAAGAACTGACGGCTTGAAGTGCATATAGTAGGAGTATAGTGGGTAAGGCAGATGAACTTAGGGCTTGGATTGATGCCTGGCAGTATCACGTTACTGCGATCAGAGCGACTTGATTGAAGGAAGGGAATGATTGGCAACTAAATGTTCCAGGATATAGATGCCTCAGACAGGACAGAAGGAAATAAAAGCAGGGATGAGTTGTGTTGTTGGTCCAGTATGATATAATGGCTGTGCTAAAGGAGGACACTATGGAGGGTTTGAGCAGTGAGGCGTCATGGGTGGAGCTGAGAAATAAGAATGGTGCAGTTACATTGGTGGGGCTGTATTACAGGTCTGAGTGTGTTGTTGGAAAAGATTAGCAGGTCAGGCAGCATCCAAGGAGCAGGAAAGTCGACGTTTCAGCCGGAGCCTTTCCTGATGGAGGGCTCTGGCCCGAAACGTTGGTTTTCCTGCTCCTCGGATGCTGCCTGACCTGCTGTGCTTTTCCAGCAACACACTTCTAATTCTAATCTTCAGCATCTGCAGACCTCACTGTCTCCTGTATTATAGGCCTCCCAACAGTGAGCATGAAGTAGAAGAACAAATAGGTAACCAGATTATGGAAAGATGTAGAGGCAACAGGGTGGTGGTGATGGGAGATTTTAATTTTCCCAACATTAACTAGGATACACTTAGTGTCAGGGGTCTGGATGGGGCAGAATTTGTAAGAAGCGTCCAAGAAAGTTTTCGAGAGCAGGATGTCAATAGTCTTACGAGGGAAGGGGCCATATTGGACCTGGTGTTGGAGAATGAGCCAGGCCAGGTGGTAGAAGTTGCAGTGGGGTATTTCTTTGGGAATAGTGATCATAATTCTGTAAGTTTTAGAGTACTCGTAGACAAGGATGAGAATGGTTATAAGGAACGAGTACTAACCTGGGTCAAGGTCAATAATATCAAAATTAGGCAGGAGCTAGGAAATGTGGATTGGACACAGCTATTTTGAAGGAAAGTCTTGATATCTGGGAAGCATTCAAAGATAGGTTGAAGATAGTGCAGGATAGGCATGTCGCTTTTGAAAACAAGGGATAGGAAAGGCAAGATTTGTGAACTGTGGATGACAGGAGAAATCGTGTGACTAGCCAAGACGAAAAGTGAAGCGTACATAAGGTCCAGGCAGCTAAGAACAGAACGGGCCTTGGAGGAATATTGGGAGAGTAGAAACCAATCTTAAAGGAGGAATCAAGCAGGCTAAATGGGGTCATGAAATAACTTTAGCAAGCAGAATTAAGGAGAATCCCAAGGCCTTTTATTCTTATATAAGAAGCAAGAAGGTAACCATAGAAAGGATTGTCCACTAAAGGATAAAGAAGAAAAGTTATGTCGAACCTGAGAAAATGGGTGAGATTCTCAATGATTACTTTGCATCAGCGTTCACTGAGGCACGGGAGGTGATGAATGCTGAGATTAGAGATAGAGATTTGTTTACTTTGGATCAAGTTGACATAAGGTTATTAAGGTGGACAAATCCCCAGGACCGGATGGGATCTATCCCAGGTTGCTGAGGGAGGCGAGAGAGGAAATAGCTGGGGCCCTGACAGATATCTTTGTGGCATCTTTAAATACAGGTGAGGTGCCAGAGGACTGCAGGGTTATGAATGTTGTCCCCCTGTACAAGAACGGGAGTAGGGATATTCTGGGTAACTACAGACCAGTGAGACTGACGTTAGTGGTGGGAAGGTTGCTGGAGAAGGTACTGAGGGATAGGATCTATCTATATTCGGAAAATTATGGGTTTATCAGTGATAGGCAACATGGTTGTGTGCGGGGGAGATTGTGCCTTACCAAATTAATAGAGTTCTTTGAGGAAGTGACCAAGTTGTTAGATGAAGGAAAGGCTGTTGATGTCATATACATGGACTTTAGTAAGGCGTTTGATAAGGTTCCCTATGGTAAGCTAATGGAGAAGGTGAAGTCACATTGTGTGTAGCTAGGTGGATAAAGAACTGGTTGAGCAATAGGAGACAGAGTAGTAGTTAAAGGGAGTTTCTCGAAATGGAGAAAGGTGACCAGTGGTGTTACACAGGGTAAAAACAAGGACTGCAGATGCTGGAAACCAGAGTCTAGATTAGAGTGGTGCTGGAAAAGCACAGCAGGTCAGGCAGCATCCGAGGAGCAGGAAAATCGATGTTTCGGGCAAAAGCCCTTCATCAGGAATAGAGGCAGGGTGCTTTTAGAGTGGAGAGATAAATGAGGTGGGGAGAAAGTAGCATAGGTGAATGGAGGTGATAGGTCAGAGAGGAGGGTGGGGCAAGGTAGCATAGAGCACAATAGGTGAATGGGGGTGGGGATGAAGGTGATAGGTCAGAGAGGAGGGTGGAGTGGATAGGCAGAAAGGAAGATAGGCAGGCAGGATAGGTCATGAAGGTGGTGCTGAGCTGGAAAGTTAGAGCTGGGCTGAGGTGGGGAAAGGGGAAATGCGAAAACTGGTGAAATCCACATTGATGCCATAGGGTTGAGATGTTTTGAGGCGGAAGTTGAGGCATTCTTCCTCCAGGCGTCAGGTGGTGAGGGAGCGGTGGTGGAGGCGGCTTAGGACCTGCATGTCCTTGGCAGAGGGGGAGTTGAAATGTTGGGCCACAGGGCGGTGGGGTTGATTGGTGCAGGTGTCCCCCACTGTTGTTTGTAATATACATAAATGATCTGGAAGAGGGCACTGTGGGTATGATCAGCAAGTTTGCTGATAACACTAAGACTGGCAGAGTAGCAGAAAGCATAGGGGACTGTCAAAGAATACAGGAGGATAGACTGGAGAGTTGGGCGGAAAAGTGGCAGATAGATTTCAATCCAGACAAATGTGCTGCATTTAGGCAAGACTAATTCTAGAGCCTTGGTCATTCACAGCTCCTAATCTCCATATAATCTCTCTATGCACTGTCATTATCACCTCTTTATTGCTACCTTTGCTTCTAGAGCCATGACTCACCTTCTATCAGCCTAGTATAAACACCTCCCCATTTCTCCCTTTTTAACTTTGACAAAGGGTCAGTCAGATTCGAAACATCAGCTCTTTTCTCTCCTTACAGATGCTGCCAGACCTGCTGAGACATTCCAGCATTTCTCTTTTGGTTGCAAATTTTCTTTTGTTCTAGGCAGATAGGTGGGAAGGAAGTTGCAAAGATAGACAGTTCAAGAGGACGGTTGGCTCTGAGGATAAGGTGGGGGGAGGGGAAATGAAGAAACTGGTGAAATCTACATTGACCCCGTGTGTTTGGAGGGTCCCAACTCATCTTTCAGGTGTCCGGTGGCTAGTGTTTGGATTAGATTAGATTACTTAGTGTGGAAACAGGCCCTTCGGCCCAACAAGTCCACACCGACCTGCCGAAGCGCAACCCACCCAGACCCATTCCCCTACATTTACCCCTTCACCTAACACTACAGGCAATTTAGCATGGCCAATTCACCTAACCTGCACATTTTTGGATTGTGGGAGGAAACCGGAGCACCCGGAGGAAACCCACACAGACATTGGGAGAATGTGCAAACTCCACACAGAGAGTCGCCTGAGACAGGAATTGAACCTGGGTCTCTGGCACTGTGAGGCAGCAGTGCTAACCACCGTGCCGTCCACACTTGCAAACTCCACACAGTCACCCAAAGCTGGAATCAAAGTTTGATGTTGGAGGCGGTCCATGACTTGCATGTCCTTGGTGGAGTGGGAGAGGAAGTTAAGGTGTTTGGTCACAGCGGTGAGGTTGTGTACATGTGTCCCACAGATGTTTTCTGAAATGTTCCACAATTTGGCGTCCTGCCTCCCCAATGTAGAGGAGACTACACCGAGAGCAACAGACACAGTGGATGATGTGCATCTAAGTACTCTGTTGGATGTGCAAGGATCCTTGAAGAGTGGTGGGTCGGGAGGTGTGGGCACAGGTTTTGCACTTCTAGCACTGGCAAGGCAAGGTGCCGGGAGTGAAGGATGGGTTGATGGGGGCCGTGGATCGAATAAGTTTGTCATGGACGGAATGGGTTCTGTGGGACGCAGATAGGGGTGGGGAGGGAAATGTATATATGTAGTGGGGTCTGCTTGTAGAAGGTGGACATTGCAGAAGATGATGTGTTGTATCCAGAGGGTGGTGGAGTGGAAGGTGAAGAGTAGGAGGTTCTGTCCTTGTAATGATTGAAGGGGTGGGGTTTAAGAATAGAGGTGCAGGAAATGGAGGAGATTCACCGGAGGGCATTGTCAACCACGTGGGAGGGGAAATTACAGTCCTTGAAAAAGGAGACCATCTGCAATGTTCTATGGTGGAACTGGTCTTCCTGGGAACAGATGCTGCTAAGGCAGATGGAGGTGGTGTAGTCCAGGTAGCCGTAGGTGTCAGTGGATTTTAAATTTGCTGTACGTACTGGTTGTCCTAGTCAGGTCCAAATTGTGATGGTCTGAATATTTGCTGTACGTTCTGGTATTCCCACAGCTATCTGGACTACAACTCCTCTCACCCTGCCTCCTGTAAAAACACCATCCCTTACGATTCTTCTGCCTCAGTTGCATCTGCTCCTAGGAGGACCAATGCCATCATTGGACATCCCACATGACCTCCTTCTTCAAGGACCAGTTTCCAGCCTAGTTTTCAACCCCAACATCCTGGTAACACCCCAACTCTCTCTAGCTTAATAAGATACTTCCTACAACAAGGTGACCAGAACTACATGCAGTACTCCAGAAGAGGCCTCAACTTTTATTTTTTTAAGAGCTCTTGTGGGGCTGTGATAGTGTCTCTACCTCTGTTCGAGGGCTTGGGTTCAAATCCCACCTGCTTCAGAGATGTGTGGTAAAATCTCTGAACAGGTTAAATATATAAACGGGAAGTTAGTTTGAGAAAGACAGATGAGCAGCTACTGCTGTGGGAAATGGGTAGTATTGTTTTGTGTTTACAACCAATCAGGATGCACGCGAGAGCTGTGAAATAACTACACAGAGACCGGTATTCCATCATCTTTTATTTACACGTCCTGACACTGACCCAGCTCTCAGGGTGAACAGAACCCCTGCCTAACACTTCCCAACTTCTATGCTCAAAAGGTCTGAGCAATAAAGACTATGTGTGCTAAACGCCTTAAGCACCCTGTGATGCAAATTTCAAAAAATTATTTGAACAGACCAAAGGGTCTGTTTCCATGCTGTATGACAATCTTGTTGATCTCTAAGGAGCCTTACTCTCTCATTAGTTGCTCTTTTGCTCTGTTTGACAACACTACCCAGGGCCCTATCATTATGTGTACAAGTCCTACCCTTGGGTATTTTGCCAAAATGCAATATCTCACCTTTGTCCAAACTGAACTGTCACTCCTCAGTCCATTGACCCAATTGATCAAGACCTCTTTGTAATCTTGAGATAACGTTCTTCACTGTTCAGTATACCAGCAATTTTGGTCTTACATATTCTCATCCAAATCATTTATATAAATGAGGAACAAAAGTGGACTCAACATTCGTCACTCTCTAGCACCTCAACTGTGGTTATTGATGAAACAAGTATTTCAGCTCGGGGCCCCACAACATCCTGAGATACACTTGATCTGGTCCCGTAGATTTACCCACCTTTGTTTTCTAAGGAGTCTCCTGTACTCTTCTGTATTGTGAACTGTTTTCAAAACATCATTATTTATTTCCCTGAGTTCTCCAGTCTCCATTTCTTTCTTCACAGTAAAAACCGACACAAAATATTCATTTAATATCTCTCCCATCTTCTGAGGTTCAGGTTTGAGTTATAAAGAAAGGCTGGGACTTTTTTTCATTGGAGCATACAAGGTTGAGAGGAGACATCGTGAAGTTTATAAAATAATGAGGGGTATAAATAGAGTTAATGGTAGTTGTCTTTTCCCTGGGATGGGGGATTTCAAGACTGGGGGCACATTAAGGTGAGAGGAGAGAGTTTTTATAAAAGAACTGGGGACTTTTTTTTTAAATTTGCATGTGGAATGAACTTCCAGAGAAAGTGGAGGTGTGGGCACAATTACACACTTTAAGATGATATTTGGATAAGTCTATTAATAGGAAAAGTTTGGAGGGATATGGGCCAGCACAGGCAAATGGGACTAATTTAGTTTGGGATTAACTGGTTGGACCGAAGGGTCTGTTTCCGTGCTGTATGACAATCTTGTTGATCTCTAAGGAGCCTTACTCTCTCATTAGTTGCTCTTAATGCACTTGCAGAATCTCTTTGGATTATCCTTAACCTTATCTGATAAGGCTATCATATATCCCCTCTTTGCCATCCTGATTTCCCTCTTAAGAATACCCTCTCACTCTTTATACACTTCAAGAGCTTCATTTGATCCCAGTTGTCTACATCTATGATTCTTTTTTTTCTTGGCTAGACCTTTAATATTTTTATCCCTTGATTCCTAATCTTACCAGCCTTACTTTTCACTCTTAACAAGAACATAATGCCTCAAACTCGTTATCATACTTTTGAAAACCTGCCACTTGACAGTCATTCCTTTACCTGCAGTGTATCATATTAAAATTTCCCTTATTTCACTTAAGAACTTAAACTGTTATGGAAGACTTTTCCATAGCTATATTAAAAAGTAATAACTTTATCAAGCTGATACAACTGCTGAATTTCTGAGCTCTAATGTTTCTCAACTGCACCAAGCAAAGGGCTTCCCTCACCCTCTACCAAAATTTCTAGAGCTTGCCCTAACAGCTCCTAAGACTTTTTCTGAGTCTGAACACCTATATTTAGCTACACTTACTGACTTCCAGGATGTTTCTGTGTTATAACTGCATGGAACTATGAGCAGATCTTGGGAATTCTGCCTGAACCCTAACAACAGAAAATCAGTGACCTCCAGCCACCTTTTCAGCAGCACAGTGCAAAAGGACACTTTTCCTGTAGTCTGCTCTCTAATTAACTCTAAAACTGACTAACCTTTGAACACTGGGCACTGACCCTTGTATTGATTTTGATGATTTATTGAAAATGTTGCTATAATCCTTGGTCTGTAGACTGAATGGAGCAACAATTGGAATACCCTGTTCTGTAAAACAGTACAATAGTTATAGATTGCTGTATAAGCAGTAAAAATGCATTAAAAATTATAATTCAGATTAAAAAGGCACAATGGGCTGAATGGCCACCTAACCACACAGCATGTAAAAGAAACAAAATTACTGGTGGAAATGAGGTTAATTAGATAAATAAAGTATCAGAGATTGAAATGGATATGGAATTTTTAAAATGTTCCTCAGTTTCCACTATACCCATTCTGGATTATACTGAATGTTCTTCTGTCTTTTCCTGTTTTATTTGGGATCGCCACAATCCTCCTGAGTGTCATCAATTCCTTAATTGAAATGTATTTAAGTCTCTCATAATCACATTCTTCTATGTACATTTACACTTCTTGTTGCTGTGGGAAGGCTGCCAATATCAAAGACCCCTTCCACCCCAGTAATGCTCTCTTCCAACCTCTTGTCAGGCAGAAGACACTGAAACAGACACAAAAGATTGAAGAACTGCTTCTTCCCTTTTGTATTAGACTGCTGAATCCACCTCTAACTTCAAATGTTGATCTTATTTTGTGCACCTCGTGTGCAGCATTAACCTTGTATGCCACGCTTTGTCAAATATGATCTGTTTGTACTGCTCCAAAACAGAACTTTTCGGTGTCCTTAGGTACATGTGACTACAATATATCAAAACAAATCTGGTCTTAAGCCTTCATTGTCATCGCCTTCCCAGCTGTCCTCTGCAACAGGTGACCAGATCATTTTCTTCTCTGCTACTTTATTTGCTATTCACATAATTTTAACTGACCCCCTGATTTTCTGGTTCCTGATTTTGTTCATTCTTATTATTCCACACCCAGATCTGAGCAGAGGAACTTCAGTTTAAGGAGATACCTTTGTAGATCCATTCTATTTTGTTTTTAAAAAAACACACAACTTAGTCACAGCCAGTCAATGTGGCATCTTAGAAATTTCAGCTTTTAGAATAAAATCTGCCTGATTCTAGGTTAAAACTCAGACAGGTCCTGAACAAAGCCTCACACCTATAATTCAGTGCCTGACCTGAAATCTCACCTTTTGTATATTTCTATTGCTCTGCCTGATTGTCATGACAGCACAACATTGATACGGACTTTATGAACACTACTTCATCAGGTACAGTGAGACAGCAGGGCACACAGACACAAGGTTAATAAGCAGAGAGATCAAAGATCATACTAGTGTGAGTGGAATGTCAGCTAGTACTAGCTGACATTCCACTCACACTAGTATGATCTTTGATCTCTCTGCTTATTAACCTTGTGTCTGTGTGCCCTGCTGTCTCACTGCACCTGATGAAGTAGGTACACTCTGAGAGCTTGTGGGTATTTCAATTAAACCTGTTGGACTATAACCAGGTGTTGTTATGTGCCTCACAGCACCAGGGTCCCAGGTTCGATCTCAGCATCAGGAACTGTCTGTGTGGAGTTTGCACATTCTCTCAGTGTCTGCGTGGGCTTTCTCTAGTTTCCTCCCACAGTCCAAAGATGTGCAGGTCAGGTGAATTGGCCATGCTAAATTGCCCATAGTGTTAGGTGCATTAGTCAGAGGGAAATGGGTCTGGATGGGTCACTCTTCAGAGGGTCAGTGTGGACTTGTTGGGCCAAAGTGCCTGTTTCCATACTGTACGGAATCTAATCTAAAACATCATCAAAGACCCATTGCTCCCTGGTAATGATCTCCTACAACCACCGTCAGGCAGAAGATACAGAAGCCTGAACACACCCACCAGCAGGTTCAGGAAGTTTCTTCCTGGCTATTATTAGACTGATGAATGGACTCTCTAGCCTCAAATAATGCTGATCTTGCTAACACTGATCTCACCTAGTGCACGCCCTGCGCAACTTATCCCAAATGCTTTTAAGTCTCTTCACAACCTTTACATCTTCTATTACGATTACCTGCCTGTACTGCTCATAAACAAAACTCTTCACTGTACTTTGGTACACGTGACAATAGATCAATCTTCAGCCACAACTGCAGCAATGGATGATTTCAGCATCCTCCAGAGATCCCCAACATCACATACTCCAGTCTTCATCCAATTTGATTCACTCTACACGATATCAAGAAATGGCAGAAGACAGTAGATACCGCAAAGTCTATGCACCCTGGGTTTTTCCATCTTCATGGTCATCATTGTCTCTTTAAAAACCAGATGATTTTTATTTTTTATTTCAAAAATATACTTTATTCATAAAATACTTTAATGGTCTGTACAGTTGGATATGCCATACATATGTAAACATTCTATTTGTTTGCATACCGAAACAGAGTAATCATTCCTATTTACAGGTCTGTACGATTACATTTTCAGCTGCACGGGCCCCCTGTACTTCTGTAGATAGGCCGATGTTACACGGTGGTCTTTCCCCACCGCGCCTTGGTGGCAGCTGCCCCAAGCTTCAGCGCGTCCCTCAACACAGTCCTGGACCTTGCAATGTGCCAGACTGCAACACTCGGTCAGGGTCAACTCCTTCACCTGGAAGATCAACAGGTTTTGGACCGCCCAGAGAGAGTGTCCATCGCACAGTTGATGTTCGTCTCGGTGTGAGTCCCGGGGAACAGGCCGTAGAGCATGGAGTCCCATGTCATGGCGCTGCTCAGGACGAACCTCGACAAACACCACTGCATTCCTCTCCAGACTTCTTCTGCATAGGCACATTCCAGAAGGAGGTGTGTGACAGTCTCCTTCCTCCCCCCACAGCCGCTTCGAGGGCAGTGTGCGGTGCGGCGTGGCTGAGAGTCCGGGCGTGCATAAAAGGCAGAGCCCTTCTCACCACCAGCCAAGCCATGCCTTGGTGCTTGTTGGAAAGTTCTGGCAATGAGGCATTCTGCCAAATGGCTTTGACAGTCTGCTCAGGGAACCGCTCGAAAGGATCCGCCCTCTTCTATTCCCGAAGGGTCTCAAAGACCAGATGATATTTATTGAATTCAAATTCCACCAGCTCGGATTTTAACTCACATCACCAGTAGAGTACTTTGGCCTCTGGATTCACAGTTCAGTGATAGTGCCACTAGACTTTTGCCTCCCTAGTTCTGCAGGAATTCATTAGAGTCCTCGACCGCTTCATCAACGGATCGGACCTGGGGATGTCTGTCGATGTTTGCATACTGTTCGGTATCATATGTGCCACCTCACGTTCTGGGTACCGACACAGTCCATGTTCGAATGGTCACGACACAGACCGACAGACCGACCGACAGACGCATTCTGTCACAGACTTAGACCCCTTTACATACTCACACATACAATCTCTCTCACAGACACTCACAATTCCCCCACCCCAGATACAGACACAAAAACCCACATGCGCACGCATGCGCGCACACACACACACACACATATACGTTTGTGGGGTGAATTTTTACTTGCAGAGCTACATTGTACTTTGCTCAAAAACTGCATGAATCCATATAAGATTCTGTTAATTCAGTTTTTAGATTAGAATCAGTCTAAACATTATGGCACAGACAGAGAACACAGGGGGCTAACACCTTCAACATCTTAACATCTTATCTGGGCTGACAACAATTGTTACAGTTAACCTGAGATTGTAACTTTTTAAAAAAGTTTTGTAATTTACATATGAAAGAAGTGGAACTATCATGGTCATTCTAACAGGTGGGACACTCAACAATTAAGGTATTTTTCAATGTATAATTTCAGTTACACCACACTGTAAACATTTGCTATAAATTCTGTGTCTTACAATTGAGCCCTCCACAACCACCTGATGAAGGAGCGTCGCTCCGAAAGCTAGTGCTTCCAATTAAACCTGTTGGACTATAACCTGGTGTTGTAATTTTTAACCATGATCAAAGGGAGCATGCAGGCTTGGACCAACAAGTAACAAGAAACATTCATGCCATTAAATGCTAGGCAAAGATGAGAGAACCTATCATCTTCCTTTGACATTAAATGGCATAGCTGAAAATGTGTTGCTGGAAAAGTGCAGCAGGTCAGGCAGCATCCAAGGAGCAGGAGAATTGACATTTCGGGCATGAGCCCGTCTTCAGGAATGAGGAAAGTGTGCCAAGCAGGCTAAGATAAAAGGTAGGGAGGAGGGACTGTGGGGAAGGGGCGTTGAAAATGTGACAGGTGGAAGGAGGTTAAGGTGAGGGTGATAGGCCAGAGTGGGGGTGGGGGCGGAGAGGTCAGGAAGAAGATTGCAGGTTAGGAAGATGGTGCTGAGTTCGAGGGTTGGGACTGAGACAAGGTGGGGTGGGGGGGGGGGGGGGGGGGTGAGAGGAAATGAGGAAACTGGAGAAATCTGAGTTTATCCCTTGTGGTTGGAGGGTTCCTAGGCGGAAGATGAGGCGCTCTTCCTCCAGCCGTCATGTTGCTATGGTCTGGCGATGGAGGAGTCCAAGGACCTGCATGTCCTTGGTGGAGTGGGAGGGGGAGTTGAAGTGTTGAGCCACGGGGTGGTTGGGTTGGTTGGTCCGCGTGTCCCAGAGGTGTTCTCTGAAACGTTCCCCAAGTAGGCTCAACACTGCCTTTGAGCTTGATCTGCCGTTCAGTATGATCATGATTGATCAGTACTCAGTACCCTGCTCCCACTTTCTCCCCACACTCTGATCAAATCTTAGGTGTTACCATTAACCAGAAATTGAATTGGACTAGTTATATAATTACTCTGCCTATAAGAGTATGGCACAGGCTAGGAATCCTGTATACTTTACTGCTCTCCACAATCAACAGATTATAAGTCATGAATGTAATGGAAAACCCCTTAACTTGTCTGGATGAGTGCTGCTCCAACAACTCTCAAGAAGCTCAACTTCATTGAGAACAAAGCAGCTTGCTCAAGCGGCACCATATTACTCATCCATCCCCTCTGCTACTGCTGGACAATCACATCTACAAAATGCACTGCAGAAGTTCACAGACATTCCTCAGACAACACCTTCAATATCCAAGACCAGTACCATTTAGAAGGACAAGTGTACAAGATAGATGTGAACACTACCAACCACAAGTTCCTCTCCAAGCCAATCACTGTCCTGACTAGAGATATATCGCCACTGCTTCAACATTATTGACTCAAAATCCTGCAACAGCACTGTAGGTCCACCCACAGTAAACGGACTATAGTAGTTCAACACAGCAGCTCACTATCACTTTATGAAAGGCAACTTGGCGTGGACTATAAATACTGGCTCACATCTCCTGACTGATAAAATACATATTTACTTATAGGAAACAAGAAACTTGGTGAAGAAATTGTAACTGAAGATTAAATTAATGGAACCATTCAGCGTGAATCAACAACCATCATTTTGACAGTTTACAGGTTGCTGATCAAATTGTATCCAAAATCTTATTGTAGATCTGGTCTTTTGACATGACGACCTTGGGAAGAGTCCAGACGAAAGCCATGTGAATGATTTAGTTTAATGAACCTCAGCTGTATCGGGGCGGAGGGGGCTGTGAAAATGTAGGAAAATCACAGTGACCTCAGCTGTACAGGAACTGAACCAGTGCTGTTGGCATCATTCTGCATCACAAACCATCCAACTAAGCCCCACATTGTTGAGTAGCAGTCTTCTAAAAATATAACGCTTCCTGATCTACTATGACAAAGAGGATGCATGGGTGTAATAAATATACATTTTCAGAAGCATTTGAGAAGGAATTACAGTTACTAAATTAGAGCCCATGTTGTTGAAGATAGCATAACAACCATTAATTATACGAATAGAGAATTAGCTAACTAATAGAAGGTAGAAACAAGGTTCATGCTTGCTAAAATGTGCCTTACAACATGTAGCTTGTAAAATGTCACCTGCTGTAACCCCTTTTTATAAAATCCTTTTTCATTTTTGACAGCAGGGTGATAAACTGCACCCAATACCAGACCTACCAGTGTCTTCTAACTGTACTATTCCTAATCTCCAATCATACCAATTCTACCTCCTGATCTGAGCCAAGATCCTTTCTTACTATTGTTCTTTTGTCAACCTTGTTTAACTTGTAAACATCCTCCCATAATGGTGATTAGATCTGAAACATTATCACCATTTGTGCCACTACTTTTGTCTTACTGAGAACGTTTTGTACACTTAAATTGTTTTTACTAGTTATTTGCATGTTCAAGAGCTGAAGTGGGCAAATTTGAACAGCACATTATAGGGCCCCATCATATGGTTAGCAAACATGCTCACCATCACCTTCTCAATTGTAACTAAATATGAAACTAAAAACTAGTGATTAAAAAAATGTCTCAGTCCTGTTATATAATTAATGACCCAGCCTTGACAGTCTACACAGTCAAGAATTCCACAGATTCACTACTCTTAGAAGAAATCTCTCCTCACCTGTCTTAAATGTGAGACTCCTTATTTTGAGAAATATGCCCTCTGGTCTTATATTCTCCCGAAAGGGGAAACAACCTGTCTGCATTTACCCTGTCAATTCCCTAAGCATTGGTACCTTCAATCAGTTCATTTCTGCTTCACAACGCCAGAGACCCAGGTTCTACTCCAGCCTCGGGCGACTGTGTGTGGAGTTTGCCCATTCTCACAGTGTCTGCATGGGTTTCCTCCTGGTGCTCTGGTTGCCTCCCACAATCCAAAACAGTTAACAGGTTAGGTGACTTGGCCCTGCTCAATTGCCCATAGTGCTCAGGGATGTGTAGGCTAGTTGCATTCATCAGGGGTAAATGTACAATAATTGGGTAGGGGAATGGGTCTGGGTGGGTTACTCTTTGGAGGGTTGGTGTGGACTAGTTGGACCAAATGGCCTGTTTTCACACTGTAAGGATTCTATGATCTAAACTGACAGTCCCTCCATATCTGGTATCAACCTAAATGAATCTTCTCTGGACAGCCTCCAATGCCAGTATATCTTTCCTTGGCTAAGGAGTCAAAAACTGTTTCAGCTGTGGTCTGATGAGTGCCTTTTATAGTTTTAGCAAGACTACACTATTTTTATACACCATTCCTTTGAAATAAAGGCTAACTTTCTACTTGCATTCCCTATCATCTGCTCAACTTGTATACTAACCTTGTGATTCATAGACAAGGATTCCAAAATCCCTCCATGCCATAGCTTTCTCCAGTTTTTTTCCATTTTAATAATGTTCAACTCTTCACTTTATCCTGCATAGTGGATAACTTCAAATGTTACCACATCATATCCTATCTGTCAAGTTTTTGGTCACTTGCTTAACCTGTCCATTCCCCCGTGTAGACCCTTTGTTTCATCCTCACCACTTACCATCCTAAAACTTGGTCTCACTACAGTCACTTTCGTCATCCAAGTCATGAATACATATTGTAAAAGATTGTGAGCCGGCACTGATCTCTACGGCATTCCACTAGTTAGAGAGTTGACATGGTAACCTCTATCTTCTATTAGTTAGCCAAAGGCTAATTAACATTTCTCTTGTAAAGGACCCTTTAGGAAAGAGAGTTACTATAAACTGACAAAAACTGACAAAGTTAAAAGGTATGGTAGTAGACAAGTAATGGCTAACATATAGATGACAACAAAAATACAGCTCTTCAACACACACTATCCAGTAAATAGAACATAGAATATTATAGCACAAAGGCCCTTCAGCCCTCAATGTTACACCAGCTGTGAATCAATCTGAAGCCCATCCAACGTAAAATATTCCATTTTCATCCATACGTTTATCCAATGACCATGTAAATGCCCTTAAAGTTAGTGAGTCTACTACTGTTGCTGGCAGAGCATTAGACACCCCTACTACTCTGAGTAAAGATAGGATAGAGGTGTGAGAAATGGAAGAGATGCACTGGAGGGCATCGTCGACCACGTGAGAGGGGAACTTACGGTCCTTGAAGGAGGAGGCCATCTGGGATGTTCTATGGTAGAATTGGTCCTCCTGGGAGCAGGATCCTATTTAACCCTCTGATTATCTTATATGTCTTAATTAAGTCACCTCTCAACCTTCTTCTCCCTAACAAAGACAGCGTCAAGTCCCTCAGCCTTTCCTCATCAGACCCCTACCCTCCATGTCAGGCAACATTCTACTAAATCTCCTCCGAACCCTTTCCAAAGCATCCACATCCTTCTTAAAATGTGGTGACCAGAACAGTATGCAGTACTCCAAGTACAGCCGCACCAGAGTTTTGTACAGCTATAACATGACCTCATGGCTCCAAAACTCAATACCTCTACCAAAAAAAGCCAACGCACAATATGCCTTCTCAACAACCCTATCAACCTGGGTGGCAACTTTCAGGGATCTATGCACATGGACACCAAAGTTTCTTTGCTCATTTACACTGCCAAGAATCTTACCATTACCCAGTACTCTTTATTCCTGTTGCTCCTTCCAAAGTGAATCATCTCACACTTTCCTGCATTAAACTCCATTTGCCACCTCTCAGCCCAGCTCTGCAGCTTATCTATATTCCCCTGTAACCTGCAACATCCTTCCACACTATCCACAACTCCACCGACCTTAGTGTCATCCGCAAATGTATTAACCCATCTTTTTACACCCTTATCCAGATCATTTATAAAAATGACAAACAGTGGCCCCAAAACAGATCCTTGCAGTACGTCATTAGTAATCGAACGCCAGGATGAACATTTCCCTTCATCCATCACCCTCTTGTCTCCTTTCAGCTAGCCAATTTCTATTTCAAACTGCCAAATCACCCTCAATCCCATGCCACTGTATTTTGTGCAATAGCCTACCATGGGGAATCTGATCAAATGACTTACTGAACTCCACATACACCACATCAATCGTTTTACCCTCACCCACCTGTTTGATCACCTTCTCAAAGAACTCAATAAGGTTTGTGAGACATGACCTACCCTTCACAAAACCGTGTTGACTGTCCCTAATCAACTTATTTCTAAATGGTTATAAATCCTATCTCTTATAACCTTTTCCAACACTTTACCCAAAACTGAAGTAAGGTTCACTCATCTGTAATTACTAGGGCTGTCTCTACTCTCCATCTTGGACATGGGGGCAATATTTGCTATCCTCGAGTATTCTGGCACTATTCCTGTAGACAATGATGACATAAATATCAAAGCCAAAAGCTCTGCAATCTCCTCCCTGGCTTCCTAGAGAATCCTAGGATAAATCCCAATGGCCCAGGGACTTTTCTCTTTGTGAACATCAATCCCGTCAAGTCTAGTAGCCTGTATCTCAATATTCTTGACAAAAATGTATTTTTCCAGTGGGAGTACTAACGAAAAATATTCATTTAGCTCTTCTCCTATCTCCTTGGACTCCACACATATCTTCCCACTACTATCCTTGATTGGCCTGAATCTTACTCTAGTCATTCTTTTATTCCTGATATACCTATAGAAAGCTTTAGGGTTTTCCTTGACCCTAGCTGCCAATGACTTCTCATGTCCCCTCCTGGCTCTTCTGAGTTTTTTTTAATGTCCTTCCTGGCTAACTTGTAACTCTCAAGTACCCTAACTGAGCCTTCACATCTCATCCTTACATATGCCTTCTTCTTCCTCTTTACAAGAGATTCACCTTTTAAGTAAACCATGTCTCCCTCGCTTGACCGCTTATTCCATGCCTGACAGGTACATACTTGTAAAGGACATGCAGTAGCTGTTCCTTGAATAAGCTCCACATTTTAATTGTGCCCACCCCCTGTCATTTCCTTCCTCATCACATCATAATTGCTTTTCCCCCAGCTATAACTCTTGTCCTGCGGTATATACCTAGCCCTTTTGATTGCTAAAGTAAACATAACTGAATTGTGGTCACTATCACCAAGTGTTCACCTACCTCCAAATCTGACCCAGTACCAAATCCAATGTAGCCTTACCCCTTGTTGGCCTGTCTACACACTGTGTCAGGAAACCATCCTGCACACATTGGACAAAAATTGACCCATCTAAAGTACTCGAACTATATATTTACAGTCATTAGAAAAGTTCAGGTCTCCCATAACAACTACTCTGTTACTATCACTCCTATTCAGAATCATTTTTGCTATCCTTTCCTCCACATCACTGGAACTATTCAGAAGCCCACAGAAAACTCCCAACTGGGTGACCTCTCCTTTCCTGTTTCTAACCTCAATCCATACTACCTCAGCAGATGTATACTCAAACGTCCTTTGTGCCACCATAATACAGTCCTTGACAAACAACATCACACCTCCCCCTCTTTTACCACCTTCCCTGTTCTTACTGAAACATCTAAACCCCGGAATCTGTAACAACCATTCCTGTCCCTGCTCTACCAAATGTCTCCGAACTAGCCACAACATCAAAGTCTCAGTTACCAACCCAAGCTGCAAGTTCACCCACCCTATTGCGGATGCTCTGGCACTGAAGTAGACACACTTCAAACTACCTTTCTGCTTACTATTGCACTCCTGTGACCTAGAAACCTTATTTCTGACCTCACTACACTCAACTCCTGGACACTGGAGCTACAATTTAGGTTCCCATCCCCCTACTGAATTATTTTAAACCCTCCCGAACAGCATTAGTAAACTACCCCCGTACCCCTAAGGATATTGGTACCCCTTTAGAGTGTAGGTTTGCTCACTGAGCTGTAGGTTTGATATCCAGACGTTTCGTTACCTGGCTAGGTAACATCATCAGTGGCGACCTCCAAGTGAAGCGAAGCGGTTGTCTCCTGCTTTCTATTTATATCTTTCTCCTGGATGGGGTTCCTGGGGTTTGTGGTGATGTCATTTCCTGTTCATTTTCTGAGGGGTTGATAGATGGTATCTAGATCTATGTGTTTGTTTATGGCGTTGTGGTTGGAGTGCCAGGCCTCTAGGAATTCTCTGGCATGACTTTGCTTAGCTTGTCCCAGGATAGATGTGTTGTCCCAGTCGAAATGGTGTTTTGTTTCATGTGTGTAGGGCTACGAGGGAGAGGGGGTAGTGTCTTTTTGTGGCTAGCTGGTGTTCGTGTATCCTGGTGGCTAACTTTCTTCCTGTTGGTCCTACATAGTGTTTGTGGCAGTCCTTGCATGGAATTTTGTAGATGACGTTGGTTTTGTCCATAGGTTGTACTGGGTCTTTTAAGTTTTTTAGTTTTTGTTTGAATGTGTTGGTGGGTTTGTGTGCTACTAGGATTCTGAGGGGTCTTAGTAGTCTGGCTGTCATTTCTGAAACTTCCTTGATGTATGGTAAGGTGGCTAGGGTTTGCATTGGTACCCCTCTGGTTCAGGTGCAGACCATCTTGTTTGTAGAGGTCCCACCTACCCCAGAATGAGCCCCAATTATCCAGATATCGAAATCTCTCTCTCTTGCACCATCCCTGTCGCCACATGTTTAACTCCTCTCTCTCCCTCGCTAGCCTCGCCTCGCATGTGGCACAGAACAAACCAGAGATAACAACTCTTTGTTCTGGCTCTAAGCTTCCACTCTAGCTCCATGAATGTCTGCCTTAAATCCCCTTCCTTTTTCCTACCTATGTCATTGGTACCTATGTGGACCATGACTTGTGGCTGCTCCCCCTCCCACTTGATGATCCTGAAAACACGATCGAAATCATCACGAACCCTGGCACCTGGGAGGCAGCACACCAACACTGAGCCTCTCTTGTTCCCACAGAACATATCTGTCCCCCTAACTATGGAGTCGCCAATCACTAATGTTCTGCTTCTCTCCCTCCACTTCCCTTCTGAGCAACAGGAACAGTGTCTGTGCCAGAGACCTGTACCCTATGGCTTACCCCTGGTAAGTACACCCCCCCCCCACCCCCTCAAACATGGAAGCATCAACATGAAATTATGAAGGGATGTCCTGCTTGTCAAATCTATTAGTTTACTGAAAATATAACTATCAAACAGAGAAGGAACAACTAGTGAATGTGATGCATTTATGTTTTCTAAATACTTTCAGTAGGATCCCACACAAGAGGTCAGTAAATATTGGATTTAGGGAAATACATTAGCAAAGACTGAGAACTGAGCAATGGTCAGAAAAATGACAGTAGAATTAAATGGGTCATTTTTGGGTTGACAAGCTGCAATTAACTAGTTGCTTCAAGGATCAGTGCTTGGGTCGTGGCTATATACAACCTATATCAATGTTTTGGATGTGGGGATTAAATGTAATATTTCAAAGTTTGCAGATGACGTGGAACTGGATGCGAATGAGTTGAGGGGAGGTGCACAGTCTCTTGAAATCTCCTTGAAGTATCTGTGTGTAGAAATGTGACCTTATTATCCACTTTGGAAAACCGAATTACAAATTACTTTCTTACACACTGGAAAATATCAATCTTGAAGAAGACCTATTCTTGAAAAAGTGTCCTTGTTCATTGGTCACTGAAAGTAAATGTGCTGGTTTCACATACAGATAAGGTAAACAGTATGTAGGCTTTATCACAAGAGGATTTGAGTAAAGATGTCTTACTGCAATACATATTAACTTGGTGAGACTGTGTGCAACTTTGGTATTCTTATCCGAGGAAAGATAAGCTTGCCGTACAGTGGATGAAACAAAGGTTAATCAAACTAATTCCGGGTAATGGAGGAAAAATTAAATAGCCTCAGTATCATAGAACTCCTGTGTGAAAGCAGGCCATTTGGCCCATCAAGTCCACATCAACCCCTCCAAAGAGCATCCTACCCAGACTCACCTCCCTACCATACCCCTGTAACCCACATTTACCGCCGCTAATCCACCTAACTAGCACATCTCTGGACTGTAGGAGAAAACCCACGTAGACAGTCACCTGAGGGTGGTATCAAATTCAGGGTCCTGCTGCTGAGAGCTTGGACCTTTATTCTCTAGAGTTTTGAAGAATTTAATTCAAATTTACAGGATTCTTCCAGGTATCAACAGGGTAGAGCAGGAAAGATAATTCCCCTGACTGAGGCATCTAGAACCAGGGACAGTGTCAGAATAAGAAGCAAGCCATTTACCGACAGAGAGAAGCAGGAATTCTTTCATGCACAGGTGGTAAATCTTTGGAATGCACCACTCCAGAGGGCTGTCGTGGCTCAGTTGTTGGCTATGTTCAAGACAGAGGTTAATAGATTTCTACACACCTAAAAGGATATCTGGACAGTGGAGGAAAATAGTGTTGAGAGTGGATGCTTTAGCCACCATCGGTCTAAAGGTATACGTTAAACCATTTCGGACTTTTGAGGAGAAATGTCTTCACCCAGACAGTAGTGAGCCTGTGGAATTCTCTGCCATGGAAAGTAGTTAAGGCCAAAATATTGAATGTTTCTAATTCTCTTGAAAACATTCTTAGGGCTAAAGGGATCAAAAGGTATGGAGAGAAAGTGGGAACAAGGTACTGAGTTGGGATGATCAACCATGATCATATTGAATAGCAGAATAGGCTCAAATGGCCTACTCCTATTTTGTACATCTCTATCTCGTGAATGTTGGAACAGATTTGAGGGCTGAACAGCCTAGTCCTGTTCCTGTTATTTGTACTTTTAATGCACATCATACTATGGTCAACCAAGTGGTGATGAGCAAGGGGAAAGGTTCTCAGAAGTGAGGCAAACAGTCAGGGCAGGCAGGGACAAGGTAGGACTAATAAATTAAACTGCATTTATTTCAATGCAAGGGGCCTAACAGGGAAGGCAGATGAACTCATGGCATGGTTAGGAACATGGGACTGGGATATCATAGCAATTACGGAAACATGGCTCAGGGATGGGCAGGACTGGCAGCTTAATGTTCCACGATACAAATGCTACAGAAGGATAGAAAGGGAGGCAAGAGAGGAAGGGGAGTGGAATTTTTGATAAGGGATAGCATTACAGCTGTGCTGAGGGAGGATATTCCTGGAAATACATCCAGGGAAGTTATTTGGGTGGAACTGAGAAATAAGTAAGGTATGATCACCTTATTGGGATTGTATTATAGACTCCCCAATAGTCAGATGGAAATTGAGAAACAAACTTGTAAGGAGATCTCAGCTATCTGTAAGAATAATAGGGTAGTTACGGTAAGAGATTTTAACTTTCCAAACATCGACTGGGACTACCTTAAATGTTAAAGGTTCAGATGGAGAGGAATTTCCTAAGTGTGTACAAGACAATTTTCTTAATCAGTATGTGGATGTACCTACTAGAGAAGGTGCAAAACTTGACCTACTCTTGGGAAATAAGGCAGGGCAGGTGACTGAGGTGTCAGTGGAGGAGCACTTTGGGGCCAGCGACCATAATTCTATTTGTTTTAAAATAGTGATGGAAAAGGATAGACCAGATCTAAAAGTTGAAGTTCGAAATTGGAGAAAGGCCAATTTTGACGATATTAGGCAAGAACTTTTGAAAGCTGATTGGAGGCAGATGTTCGCAGGTAAAGGGACGGCTGGAAAATGGGAAGCCTTCAGAAATGAGATAACGAGAATCCAAAGAAAGTATATTCTTGTCAGGGTTAAAGGAAAGGCTGGTAGGTATAGGGAATGCTGAATGACTAAAGAAATTGAGGGTTAGGTTAGGAAAAAGAAGGAAGCAATGTCAGATACGGACAAGATAAAACAAGTGAATCCTTAGAAGAGTATAAAGGAAGTAGGAGTATACTTAACAGGGAAATCAGGAGGGCAAAACGGGGACATGAGATAGCTTTGGCAAATAGAATTAAGGAGAATCCAAAGGGTTTTTACAAATATATCAAGGACAAAAGGGTAACTAGGGAGAGAATAGGTCCCCTCAAAGATCAGCAAGGCAGCCTGTGTGTGGAGCCACAGAAAATGGGGGAGATACTAAATGAATATTTTGCATTAGTATTTACTGTGGAAAAGGATATGGAAGATATAGACTGTAGGGAAATAGATGGTGACATCTTACAAAATGTCCAGAATACAGAGGAAGTGCTGGATGTCTTGAAACGGTTAAAAGTGGATAAATCCCCAGGACCTGATCAGGTGTACCCGAGAAGTCTGTGGGAAGCTAGAGAATGATTGCTGGGCCTCTTGCTGAGATATTTGTATCATCGATAGTCACAGGTGAGGTGCCGGAAGACTGGAGGTTGGCAAACATGGTGCCACTGTTTAAGGAGGGTGGTAAAGACAAGCCAGGGAACCGGGAAGCCTGACCTCAGTGGTGGGCAAATTGTTGGAGGGAATCCTGAGGGACAGGATGTACATGTATTTGGAAAGGCAAGGACTGATTGGGGATAGTCAACATGGCTTTGTACGTGGGAAATCATGTCTCACAAACTTGATTGAGTTTTTTGAAGTAACAAAGAAGATTGATGAGGGCAGAGCAGTAGACATGATCTATATGGACTTCAGTAAGGCGTTCGACAAGGTTCCCCATGGGAGACTGATTAGCAAGGTTAGATCTCATGGAATACAGGGAGAACTAGCAATTTGGATACAGAACTGGCTCAAAGGTAGAAGACAGAGGGTGGTGGTGGAGGGTTGTTTTTCAGACTGGAGGCCTGTGACCAGTGGAGTGCCACACGGATCGGTGCTGGGCGCTCTATTTTTTGTCATTTACATAAATGATTTGGATGTGAGCATAAGAGGTACAGTTAGTAAGTTTTCAGATGACACCAAAATTGGAGGTGTAGTGGACAGCGAAGAGGGTTACTTCAGATTACAACAGGATCTGGACCAGATGGGCCAATGGGCTGAGAAGCGGCAGATGGAGTTTAATTCAGATAAATGCAAGGTGCTGCATTTTGGGAAAGCAAATCTTAGCAGGACTTAGACACTTAATGGTAAGGTCCTAGGGAGTGTTGCTGAACAAAGAGATCTTGGAGTGCAGGTTCATAGCTCCTTGAAAATGGAGTTGCAGGTAGATAGGATAGTGAAGGTGGCGTTTAGTAAGCTTTCCTTTATTGGTCAGAGTATTGAGTATAGGAGTTGGGAGGTCATGTTGCAGCTGTACAGGACATTGGTTAGGCCACTGTTGGAATATTGCGTGCAATTCTGGTCTCCTTCCTATCGGAAAGATGTTGTGAAACTTGCAAGGGTTCAGAAAAGATTTACAAGGATGTTGCCAGGGTTGGCGGATCAAAGCTACAGGGAGATGCTGAAGAAGCTGGGTGTGTTTTCCCTGGAGCGTCAGAGACTTACAGAGGTTTACAAAATTATGAGGGGCATGGATAGGATAAATAGGCAAAGTCTTTTCCCTGGGGTCGGGGAGACAAGAACTAGAGGGCATAGGTTTAGGGTGAGAGGGGAAAGATATAAAAGAGACCCAAGGGGCAACTTTTTCACGCAGAGGATAGTACGTATATGGAATGAGCTGCCAGAGGATGTGGTGGAGGCTGGTACAATTGCAACATTTAAGAGGCATTTGGATGGGTATATAAATAGGAAGGGTTCGGAGGGATATGGGCCGGGTGCTGGCAGGTGGGACTATATTGGGTTGGGATATCTGGTCAGCTTGGACTGAAGGGTCTGCTTCCATGCTATACATCTCTATGACTCTATAACATCCTTTTCCCAACCATAACAATAATAAGCAGGGTAAATTTGGAACCTCACAATAACTGATTACCATGTTATTTTTGTTGAAAGCAACCCTGTACTAAATTTCATCTGCTACTTGCCCATCCATCCCAAACTGTGTACCATCGCTTGAACTATCCTCCTGAAATTTCACAACATTTCCAAGTTTCGGCAATCGGCAAATTTTGTACACCCAAGACCAAAGAAAAGCAGAGGTCTGAACACTAACCACCTGGAAATCCCATTCATACCATTCCCTAATCCAAAACATTGTTTACAACTATTCTGCTGTTTGTCACTCAGCAGTTTTGTATCCATTCTGCTACTGGCTCTTTTATTAAATGAGTTGTAATTTGGCTAAAAGCTTACTACATGGCACTATATCAAATGCCTCTTGGATGTCCATCATTTGCAATGTTATCCACGCTACACACCATGTTACTAATCAAAACACTCAAGCAAGTTAGTTAAACAGCATTTGACAGGAACAAATTCTTGATGGGTTTTCTTAGGTCGACCCTATTTGTCAACATCACTATTAATTTTGTCCAAAACCATTGCTTTCATCTCTGCTGACTGACCTGTCGTCAATGGGCTTAATCCTTAAACCCATTTTGAAACAAAGGTGAAAATTTGAAACTCTCCAATCCTCTATTACCACCTATTTCCAGAAGGATTAACCTAAAAACAAAAAGAGCAAGAGTAGGCTTCAGAAACACAACACATTAAAATTCCTTGTGCAAAAAGTGAAGGAGCCGTGGTTTAATAAGGAGTTGGAATCCCTTGTTAAATGGAAGAGGGCGGCCTTTGTAAAGATGAGGCGTGAAGGTTCAATAGGGGCGATTGAGAGTTATAAGGTAGCCCGGAAGGACCTGAAGAGAGAGCTAAGAGCAGCAAGGAGGGGACATGAAAGGTCCTTAGTTGGTAGGATTAGGGAAAACCCTAAGGCTTTCTATAGGTATGTTAGGAATAAAAGAATGACTAGGGAAGGAATAGGTCCAATCAAGGATAGTAATGGGAAGTTGCGTGTGGAGGCTGAAGAGATTGGGGAGGCGCTGAATGAATACTTTTCGTCAGTATTCACTCAGGAACAGGACATTGTTGTCGATATGAATACTGAGGCACGAATAAGTAGAATGGATGGCTTTGAGATATGTAGAGAAGAGGTGTTGGAAATTCTGGCAAGGGTGAAAATAGATAAGTCCCCTGGGCCTGATTGCATTTATCCTAGGATTCTCTGGGAAGCAAGGGAGGAGATTGCAGAGCCATTGGCCTTGATTTTTGTGTCCTCTTTGTCTACAGGAGTAGTGCCAGAGGACTGGAGGCTAGCAAACGTGGTTCCCTTGTTCAAGAAGGGGAGTAGGGATAATCCTAGTAACTATAGGCCAGTGAGTCTCACTTCTGTTGTGGGCAAAGTCTTAGAGAGAATTATAAGGGATAGGATTTATGCACATCTGGATAAGAATGATGTGATCAAGGATAGTCAGCATGGTTTTGTGAAGGGCAGGTCGTGCCTCACAAACCTTATTGAATTCTTTGAGAAGGTGACGAAGGAGGTAGATGAGGGGAAAGCGGTAGATGTAGTATATATGGATTTTAGTAAGGCGTTTGATAAGGTCCCCCATGGTAGGCTACTGCAGAAAATACAGAGATATGGCATTGAGGGTGAGTTGGAGGTTTGGATTAGGAATTGGCTCTCTGGAAGAAGACAGAGGGTAGTAGTTGATGGCAAAGATTCATCTTGGAGTGCCGTCACTAGTGGTGTTCCGCAGGGATCTGTTTTGGGACCATTGCTGTTTGTCATTTTTATAAATGACCTGGAGGAAGGGTTAGAAGGTTGGGTGAGCAAGTTTGCGGATGATACGAAAGTCGGAGGAGTTGTAGACAGTGAGGAAGGATATGGCAGGTTACAGCGGGATATAGAGAAGCTGCAGAGCTGGGCAGAAAGGTGGCAAATGGAGTTCAATGTAGCTAAGTGTGAAGTGATTCACTTTGGTAAGAGTAATAAAAAGATGGATTACTGGGCTAATGGTAGACTACTTGGTAGTGTGGAAGAGCAGAGGGATCTTGGTGTCCATGTACACAGATCTCTGAAAGCTGCCACCCAGGTAAATAGTGCAGTGAAGAAGGCATATGGCGTACTGGCTTTTATTGGTAGAGGAATTGAGTTCCGGAGTCCTGAGGTCATGCTGCAGTTGTATAAGACTCTGGTGCGGCCGCTTCTGGAATATTGTGTGCAGTTTTGGTCGCCATACTATAGGAAGGATGTGGAGGCACTGGAACGGGTGCAGAGGAGGTTTACCAGGATGTTGCCTGGTATGGTAGGAAGATCCTATGAGGAAAGGCTGAGGCACTTGGGGTTGTTTTCTTTGGAGAAAAGAAGGTTTAGGGGTGATTTGATAGAGGTGTACAAGATGATTAGGGGGTTAGATAGGGTTGACAGTGAGAACCTTTTTCCGCGTATGGAGTCAGCTATTACAAGGGGGCATAGCTTTAAATTAAGGGGGGGTAGATATAGGACTGATGTTAGGGGTAGGTTCTTCACTCAGCGAGTCGTAAGATCATGGAATGCCCTGCCAGTAGCAGTAGTGGACTCTCCCTCTTTAAGGGTATTTAAGCGGGCATTGGATAGGTATATGGAGGATAGTGGGTTAGTGTAGGTTAGGTGGGCTTTGATCGGCGCAACATCGAGGGCCGAAGGGCCTGTACTGCGCTGTATTGTTCTATGTTCTATGTTCTAAGTAAGGATATTACAAAGTCTTTTTTCCCCCATGAGCAGAGAGATAAGGTCCACCTTAATGCTGGCCCTCAACAACCTCTTCAATCCTGCCACAGAACTCCAATATGTATGCAGCCTGTGGCAGGACCATAAACAATAAGTGAGAGTTCCAATGTTTAATCTTACACCGAGGACAAAAAGGGGGATGCTCCCACCTTAAACTTTGAGCGCCGGTCTGGGGCCAGATGGACCCTATGCAAAATCTTTAGCTGCATGGCAGTGGGTCTGATTACAAATCGAAATATTCCTCCCATTTCTGTAAAATGTCTCCCATGCCTCCACAGAAATCTCAACATCTAATTCCCTCTCCCAAAACCTGCAAAGCCGCTCAACATCTTCTGAAGGATCTCCCCCCAGCATATGATAAAGCATACCAATAGAGAGAGTTCTTTTAGCATAAAGTACCCTCTTCTCCATCATAGATCTGCAGAGGTTAGACAAAAGCATGGTCCCTTTCTGAAAAAAAGCAACAAGGTTTTTGCTAACTAGACCACATTTACGGATAGTTTGGTCAAAGGACATCATTTTTTCACCTTGAAATAAACTGCCCAAACAGGAGATTCCCAAGCTGCCAAGAACTTAATCCGGGGTCCATCACCCCGATTCAAAACCTGCTATAGTGCTAAGAAACGATGTTTTGGACATTTTACCCTCCCTCTGCCCATGATCCTCCTTGCTTTAACAGTATTAAAAACAATCGGATTATGGCAATATTCCATGACCATCTTCATTTTATCTATGAATAAAAGGGTGATGAGGGCACATTTTGCTGGGGAGGCCTCAATATTTCCCCACATCGATGCCGGGTCTTTACAGGCCCAATCCTAATAAACGATAGAAAAAAACTTTAATTGGTATCTTCTAATATCCAGGAAATCTACTCCCCCCTCCAAACCATGAGACAACTGTAGTTTAGACAACATGATAAGAGGCTGCCTACAGCGCCAAGTAAAAGAACTCAACCATCCATTAAGTCTCTGGAATATTTGCCTTGGGAAAATCAAAGGGAGTATTCATATAGGATAGAGCAAACAGGGGAAAACATTCATTTTGATGAGATACCCGGCCTAGTCAGGATATTGGAAGCGCTAATTTAAGCTTTCCTGATGAAGGGCACTTGCCCAAAACGTTGATTCACTTGCTCCCTGACCTGCTGTGCTTTTCCAGCATCCCACTCAACTATGATCACTAACATCTGCAGTCCTGACTTTCTCTTATTGGAAGTGCTTCCCATTGCTGAAAACCTTGCTTAATCCTGTCAAGCAAGTGGGCAAAATTGGCCTTAAACAACCGATCAAAGACAGGAGTAATAAAGATGCCTACACAAGAAAAACCCTCCTCTGACCTTTAAACCTTCACCTCAGATATTCTCCTAAGACCCCACATAGGCATAGCCTCCAATTTTGAGAAATTAATCTTGTAGCCCGAAAAGGAGCCAAATGAGTTGATGCATTGTATAAAATGGAACACAGAAATCTTTGGATTTGACAGAAAAACCGGAACATCTGCATATAACGAGATGTTATGCAACTTAGATCCTACTTTTGGGCAACTATATTAGGATCCCTATGGATCGCTGCTGCTAGCGGCTCAATCACATATGGAAAGTAATGGCAAAAGGGGACAGCCTTGCCGATGGCCCCTACAAATATCAAAATTACTAGACCTCACATCATTGGTGAGAGCCACCGCCAGAGAATCAGCATAAAGGACCCTCACCCACTTAATTAAAAATTCCACTAATCCAATTCGTTCAAGGATGTAAAAAAGGCCACTCAACCAAATCAAATGCTTTTTCTGCGTCTAAGGAGACCACTAATCCCTGAACCGGATGTTACTGACAAGCTTGAATCATATTCAGCAACCTCCTGACATCATTAGCAATGAAAGACAGCACAGTTTCCAATCTTAACGCGATAGCCTTGGACAGAATTTTGAAATCAAGAGTTCAGAACTGATATGGGCCTATAAGAGGCACATTCTGCTGGAGTCTTCCCCTTCTTTAGGAGGAGAGAAATATTAGCCTCTCTCAGGGATGGCGAGACATGATCATGGCTGAACAAGTTATTATTCATGTCCAACAACGGTCCTGACAATGTACTTATAAATTCCTTACAGAACTCACTGGAGAGACCATCAGGGCAAAGTGCTTCCCATTGTGCATCTGTCTCACAGCCTCCTGTACTTTTAAAGGGGGTTAAAAAAGGATACTTGTTCAGGAGTGATTCTTGGAAGATCCAAGTTCTTAAAGAAAGACTCCATCTTAGCCCAACCATCCTCACAATGCTCAGACTGGTACAGCTCAAAATAGAATTTCCAAAATGCTGCAGTGATTTTTAAGAGTCACAAGTGACTATCCCATTCCCATCCCTGATTGAGGTATGGGATTGGGGTGCATTCCTGCTCCTAGGAAGATATGCTAGGTACCTTCCCAGCTTGTCACCATGTTCAGTCACTGTCTAGCAAAGGAGAGTTCATTCCTTGCTGTCTGTGTAAGCACAAAGTTCAAGATGGACCGAAGAGCCATAACCCACTGCAGCTTAACTAATGGTGGCTTATCAAAATACACCTTCTCAACAGTCTTTATCTGCACCTCAAACAGGCGTTGTTGGTCAGGCGTTTCTGACTAGCAGAGTAAGAAATGATTATCCCCGGCATAGGCCTTAGCAATCTCCCAAAGAATGGACGGGTTAATAGCCATGTCCAAATTAATGAATAAAAATACCTTGAATTCGTTAATAAAGTATTTAGTGAACTTACTATCCATAAGAATAAAGGGATCCATTCGCCAACGTTGACAGCCTACCACACTGCCCTTAACCTCAGTCTCTAAATAGACTGCCACATGATCCGAAATAGTGATATTTCCAATTACACAGGATGTTCCCAAATCTAAGGATAATGCAGGGGTTAGAAAAAGATCAATCCTGGTATGACATTTATGTGGATTAGAAAAGAACGTAAAGTCCCTACCCGTGGGGTGGAGATGCCTCCAAATGTCCATCAATCTGAATTCTGCATATCAACTCCATCACCTGTTTAGACTGTGGAGAATGTGTAGAGGGGCCTCTAGGCATTCTTTCCACCATGGGGTCCATAAGGCAATTAAAGTCTCCCCCTACAATAAACTGCCACAGGTTAGAGAATGTGTCTATCAGAAATCTAACAGGGTGCACCGAGGGGAACAATACACATTCAGGATGCCATACTCTTCTCCATGTATTGAGATCTTAAGAATGACAAATCGCCCGTACTCATCTTTAATCTGTTCTAGCAACTTAGAAGGAAGATTCTTCCTGAGGAGTATGGCCACTCTCCTGCTCCTAGTATTAAAGGAAGAGAAATATCCCCGATCAAACCCATTCTGCTGCAATTTCAAATGTTCATTATTGAGATGAGTCTCCTCCAGAAAGGCAATGTTCACCCTCTCCTTTCGGAGACTGGAAAATACCTTTCTCCTTTTAATTGGTAAAGGGATCCCTCTAACTTTCCAGATACACCATTTAAGGTCAGAATTAGCCATTGCCCCTTGTAACATAAGTCAGATTTTTCCTTTTTGGAGATTGAATAATCAGCTGCTGACCAAAGAAAGTTCACAAAAAACTTAAAAAATACATAAACTAAAACCACTATGTCTAACATCCTAATAGCTACATCTACAAAAAGCCAACTTAAACCAAATACAAAACACTTAACAATGAGTTCCACCCCCTGCCCACAGGGATACTTACATATCTCAAAAACACTTTGTACTTCCTTCCAGCTTGAGCTGCATCCCAGACTCAGGCCAGGAAAAAGGAGAGAAAGATAATTATCTTAACAAGGAAATTAAAAGTAAACACTCTACCCATCCCCAAAGATACATTATCAATTAATATAAAAATAAGGTTCAGCAACTCCCTTGCAAACAAACAATGAAGTGAGGATTAGGGAAAAAAAAGAAACAGTATTCACCACGTCCTTTTAGTTATCCAATCTATTGTATTGTGTCCAAAAAGTTTACTTTATCTGGGGAGTCAAAACAACGTGCAGACCGTAAAGCAAAGCCTTAGGGAATACTGGATGCTAAGGTCCCTCAGTCTTCTATTGGCTTCATCAAAGGTCTTCCTTTTCTGGATTACAGCTGCAGAGAAGTCCTGAAAGAATATAATCTTCGAATCTTGGTTGATTAAGGCCTGTGGATCTTTTCCCTTTATTCTGGAGCTTTCCATAATTTTCTCTCTAGGACTAGGATCTCCTAGCTGCACCAGGACTAAGTGAGGGCGCTGTTCCAAGCTGGGTCTGTGCATACCAACTAGATGGGCCCTTTCAACTTTTACCCGGTCAGACATAGCCAATAGGGCCAGGAATCAAGGCAGCCAGCTTTTGAAGAAGCTCACTGGCTGGTCACTTTCTTCACCCTCCGGCAGCCCAACAACACGGACGTTCTTCCTCCTGTCTCTGTTTAGAGGTCATTGACCTGCTCTATAAGAACCTGTTTCTTCAGTATTCAAATTCTTTCCTTTACAGAATGAAATCTTGGTCTCCGAAGCCACAGTCCTCCTTTCAATTTCTTCTGTTCTTCACCCTAGGCCTTCCAGCTGCTCCTCCTGTTTCTGCAGACTGGTTGCGACCGGATCCAGTCTGGTGCGGAACTCCTCTTTGATCGACGCCTTGATCATCTTTCACTGCTTTGCAAACTGGTAAGAGAACAACTCTGAGGGACTATTGGAGGGAGCTACAGCTGCGGCCATGGAGGTATCTGACTTCTCAGGTTAGTGTCCCAAGTGCTGGGACTTCCTGGAGCCTTTACCTTTAGTCATTGTTTTTTTTGATAAAAGCAACTTTATAAAAGAAATTATATAGGATATATAGATTTAAAAGATCAAATTATCATAGAAATGGTTTAAGTGGGGAGGTGAGAATGCTATTTTGCCTGAACGGAGATGCAGAGCTCAGCAAAGCAGTCCTCTCCGATCCCTGCCATTTTGGATCCTGCCCATTTGCCTTCTAAATTAACTGTTTCAACTGCAGACCAACCTTTTCTGATTCATGCACAAGGACACCGAAGTCCCTCTGCACAGCAGCATGCTGTAATTTTTTTTAAACCATTCAAGTAATAGTCCTACCAAAATGGATGACTTTGCATTTATTAACATTGTACTCCATTTGCCAGACCTTTGCCCACTCACTTAAACTATTTCCCTCTGCAAAGTTTCACAGACCTCTGGACACTCACCTTAGTGTCATCTGCAAAATTTGAATCACTACACATGGTCCCCAACTCAAAATCATCTATGTAAATTGTGAATAATTGCAGTAGTCATTGATTACCAAGTAGAAAAGCCCTCATTTATCCCCACCCTTTGCTTTCTGTTAGTTAAGCAATTCTCTGTTCATGTTAATACATTGCCCGTTAAACCCTGCATCTTTATCTTATGCAGCAGCTTTTTTATGTAGCACCTCATCGAATGCCTTTTGGAACTCTAGTACACTAGATCTTACTGGGTCCCCACTGTCATAATAGATTGGATGATAGGAATGTTTTATGGAAGCAGGCCATTCAGCCCATTAAGTCCACAGCAACCCCGCCAAAGAGCTGAGGATATGCAGGTCCTGGGCCTCCTCCATCGCCTCCCCTTACCATTCAACACCTGGAGGAAGAACACCTCATCTTCCACCTTAGTGCCCTCCAACCCCATGGCAATGTGGATTGCACCAGTTTCCTCACTTCCCCTCCCCCCACCTTACCTTCCAGCTCAGCACCATCCTCATGACCTGTCCCATCTGTCCAGCTTCCTTCCCACCTGTCTGCCCCACCCTCCCATCAGACCTATCACCTTTACTCCCACTTCCATACACCTATTGCACTCTTAGCTATCTTTCTCCTGCTCCACCCCTCCCCCCTCATTCATCTCTCCACCCCCTAGGCTCCCAGCCTCATGCCTGAAGGGCTTTTGCCCAAAATGTCAAATTTCCAGCTCTTCAGATGCTGCGCTTTTCCAGTACCACACTCTTGGCTCCCTTTAAAGAGCATCCCACCCTCTGCCATATCCCTGTAACCCATATTTACCATGACTAATCAACCTAAACTGCACATCCCTGAACACCATGGGCAATTAAGCATAGCCATTCCACCTAACTGCACATCTCTAGACTGTAGGAGGAAACTGGTGCACCCAGAGGAAAGCCACATAGACAGTCACCCAAGGATGATATCAAACTCAGGTTTCTGGTGCTGTGAAGCAGCAATGCTAACAATACAGAACCACATATATCATCCAATCTTGGCGTTTCATCACGTTTTAGCCTATCTCAACTCTTTCATTATGATTTGGGCAACATCTTCATCAGTAAAGACAGGTACCTCCTCAGGTATACCCTCTGCCTTTGTGCACTTAGTTCTTCATTGACCTCAATCCTTTTACCACAGTTTCTATTTATATATCTGGGAAAGTTACTAAATTAACTCCAATATTCAAGAGAGGAGAAAAGAAAACTGAGATTAGTTAGCTCAAAGATAACCATCACCCATTCCTCCAATTCACTCTCTCATCTTCTATTTTGTTCTCCTCTCCCTTTTCCCCTATTTTGAGGTCTAAACTTGTTTAAAATCTACTACAAAAGATCGTCACTCTAAACCATAAATTCTATTTCACTTTCTCCTCAGATACTTCCACGAATATTTCTAGAAATTTCTTTAGCGTCCCCAGTTTCACCAAGGGGCAGGACAAGCCTGATTGACAAGCTTTTAACCAATCCCCGATGAGGATAGCAAAGCGCTCAGGGGCCAGCGGGTTTTGAGCCAATGTCTTAGGTACACCCGCGGATGATTGACAAACCGTAAACCAATGACCATGCGACATTAAAGAAATTGGCAGACTCTTGACCAATGAGTGACAAACGGCTGGCCGCGGTGCTTGGTAGGTAAATTATCGCGAAACTTGGTAGTCGGCGGGTAGGAGCTAGCGCCATTTTGTTGTGTCGCTGGGTGCGGTTGTTGGAGGGATACTGGTGGTGTCAACGTATTTTGTTTGTGTTCTGAGTACTCAGGTCGGAACAATTCAATACGATGGCACAGGAGGACGGTAGTCAGCACCGAGATGTTTTCAGTGCTGGGGATGAGTGCGGCTCCGGGCCTTGTTCCCCGGGCTTTTCTTCCGGTTTGTGAGCGTCCTGCGTTCGCGGCCCAACGAGTCTGTGGGATGTGTTTGATGTTTTGGGGGAGGGGAGGAGTGTTGGGGGGTGGAGAGGAGATGGGATGGGAAGGGAGAGCGGGAATGCTGGTGGTAGGGTGGGCGATGGGGAGGGAGGGGAGAGCGGGCCCTCAGCCAGGCCGAGGCCTGTGTGCATGCGTGTCTTCAGCACTAGTTTCTTCCTCCACCCCCCCCCCCCCCCATGGCGCCCAAGTGTTACCCTACTCTGAGACATCTGTAGCCTGGGATCACTAACCAACTTGCGGTTTGAGAAATAAGTATCGGCACCTTCAACCGGTCCGAGCGCCCGCGGGCTTCGGAGAACTACACAGAAGGAGAAATAAAATTGCGGGATCGCTGAGCCGCACTGGCACTGACCCTCCCCCCAACTATCTCTTGGTAGGGTAACGCTGCCTTGGGACTGCGCTGGAATATTATATATGCTCGAGGGGAAAGTAACGACTGGAGATCAGACTCAAGAGTGCGGTGCTGGAAAAGCACAGCAGGTCAGGCAGCATCCGGGGGCAGGAGAATTTTATTCAAATACGTAGCTTATTCGTAGAAAATAAGTCTTTGGTACATGGATAGTTGATAAACCCGCTCAGATTTATAATCCGAGGAGCAGGAGAATCGACATTACGGACATCGGGAATGAGGCGTGGGGGTTGAGACACGTGGGCTGGGGGCCCAGGTAGTTTGGAATGTGATAGGTAGTTGAAGGTGGGGGTGAAAGTGATAGGTCTGGAAGGGTGGAGTGGCTAGATTGGAAACAAGATGGACAGGTCAAGGGGGTGGTGCCAAGTCGGAGGTTTGGGACTGGGATAGTGGAGGAAATGAGGAAACTGGTGAAATCCACCTTGATTCTGTGTGGTTGGAGAGTCTTGAGGCAGAATATGAGGTGTTCTTCCTCCAGGTGTTGTATAGTTAGGGTTTGGACAGGGAGGAGGCCCAGGACCTACATGTCCTTGGTGGAGTGGGAGGGGGGAGTTGAAGTGTTTAGCCAAGGGGTGGTGGGATGGGTTGGTTGGTTGGTGCAGGTGCACCTGATCTCTCTGCATTGAGGGGACAGGATGCCAACTTGCAGATCATTTCAGAGAGCATCCCTGGGAAGCCTCTACCCATCTTATCCCATTCCCAAGCCCTCAACTTGGCACTGCCCCCTTGACCTGTCCTACGTGTCCAGCTTGCTTCCCACCTATCCACTTCACCCTCCTCTTCAACCTATGACTTTCACCCATACCTTCATCTACTCCTCCCGTTTACCCCTCACACCCCGGCCCGTAAGCTTCATTCCTGATGAAAGGCTTCTGCCTGAAATTTGTTTTTTTTTCTCTTTCTTATCGGGTGCTGATTGATCTGCTGTGCTTTTCCAGCACTACACTCGACTATGCGCTCACTGTCCTGCTGTGCAATTTGAGGTCTTCAGAGAATTTAAAGCCTACAGTTGAGCATACTTGAAGAGTACTCTTTCTGTTTGAAATTCAGATCAGTCACATTTGCCATTTGAAACCAGGATCAGATTTGCTGGAGTGCTCTCGGTGTGCTTGTTGTGCAGACAGTAACCTATCTTATTGCAACTTTAATGATTAAGACACTGAAAGTGTATCTTCATTAAATAATTTGCTGATCCCCTAATAAAGGTATTTGAGGCCTGATACAAAATGTTAAGGATCTGGAGCTCAAATAATTTGTTTGTTAAGTTTTACATCTCATCAGAATTAATCAAACATGTTTGTTTCGCAGAAATCTTTACCAACTTGGAGCCAGCAGTTGAAGGTAGGTATTGACTTAATTTGTGATAAATTGTATTGTTTGATCTCAGCCTTCGGGTATGTGCTATTCAGTGTTTGTGATTGCAGAGAAAGAGCCTGAGATTCCCACAAAAGAAGAGGATTACGTTGTCAGAGTCCGTGGCCTACCGTGGTCATGTACGCCAGAAGAAGTGACGCGGTTCTTTTCAGGTAATCATCTCAAGTGATGAGACTGATTTCAGTTGCTACTGAAGGCACTGCATGTTTGCACTATTACATGCTTTGTGCTCTTTTGTTGTAGAGTGTGATATTCGAAATGGTGTGAGCGGAGTGCAGTTTACCACTTCCAAAGAGGGCCGTCCAAGTGGTGAAGCATATGTACATCTGACTAATGCTGAAGATTTCAAAAAGGCTTTGGCAAAAGATCGGAAGTATATGGGCCACAGATATATTGAAGGTCAGTAACTATTACTCGACACTGAATAGTGTTTCAGATGCAACAAGATCAAATTTGTAACTGAATAATGGGTCAGTGTGCTGCTTGTGCTGGAGCTTCTGCACATTCCAGTAAGTTGCTACTAATGGAAGTAATGCACACCAGGCAACAGCTAAAGTTGGAGGGACAGAAGACTCGCTCATCACTGAAGGCAATATCGCCATTCTTGGAATCCATCTTCAGGAAGTGTCTGCTTACCTAGTTTTTAGATGTATCTTGCTGGCTATGTAATCACATCTGTCCCTGCCTCCCCTACTTAGGTTGAACAACTAATCCAAACACAATGTTTTGTTATCTTGTGCAACATTTAAAGTTGTATCTGACTTGGAAATGTGCGGTAGATTCTGTTATGAGGACGTGATACTCTTCATTGGAAGGTAATGAAGAACCAGATGTGCAGTCTAACAAATGGATTGCTGAACCTGGTATTGAGCCAGTAAGTTGAAAGCTGTTGTTTGTTGCTTCCAGATCAGACACTTGTGCGTACGTTATTGAGGCTGTTGCCAATGCAGACCATACGAGAAATGTTCAGCTGGTCAGGCAGCATCTAGAAAGAGATACTGTTAATGTTTTAAGTTTGTAGTCTTTCATCAGAACTGGAACTTGTTACAGATTTTATTCAGGAAATTTGGGAACAGTAGGGAAAAGCAAAAGAAATAAACAGGAGGTCTGTGGAGGGTTGGAGTGATCCTTGACGTTGGAAACGAGTATTCTTTTCACAAAGGTGTTCTCCAATCTCACTTCTGAATTGTTTGGGATTTATTTCCTAACTGAATTTTTCTGAATATACATTTCTCCCTAAATAATATTTGTCTATTTATAGCTTTGAGTGAGTCAAAGATTTCTTTTCCAGTTGCTAAATGAGCCGATCAGAATTGCACTGATTATATTTTCTTGTCAGGGTTTGTCTTTTTGTTAGGATATTTGGGCTGCAATTCATGTTTCTTTCCTGAAACTGTATATGGAAAAATAATGGAAATGGCTACAAAAAATCCTAATGTTTCTTTCAAGATTGCTTTGGCGATGGTTCTCCAAGGCAAACCACCTTGGGATTGTGCTCGGGACTCACCTGGCATTGTAAACTCTAGGTTGCCATCCAAGATCCACTGAGGTGACTATTTAGATAGTTCTGGTCCAGGTATTAATATGAGACAGGCAGTAACATGCTAAAGCTAACTTTTTCTTCAGTCTGTCTGTTATGCCTCAGCAATAATGATACTTTAATCGCAGTATTACTCAAGCCTGAGAGCAGATTACTGCAAATGTAAGGATCTGCTGGGAACAAAACGTGCTGGAGGTCATAGCAGGTCAGGCAGCATCCATGAAAAGAAAGCAATCCAATGTTTCTAGTTGAGATTACTCTTTTTTTTTGGTCCATATTCCACCAAACCTTTCCTATTTGTATATTTATTGAAATGTTACTTTAAATTTCTAATTGTACCTGCATTCACCACTTCTTCTGATAGTTTGTTCCAAATAGTCTTTATAAAAAAAAAGTTGTCTGATTTTTAAAATCTTTCTCCTTCCCCTTAAAAATGTATCCCTAGCTTTGAATTCAAAGGAAAAGACATCTGCCATTCACCTTATCTATACCCCTCATGACCTTTTATAAACCTTTTGAGGTTACCTATCAACCTCTTACACTCCTGCAGAAAAATGTCCCAGTCCATCCAGTCTATTATTCTAACTCCTGTCAGTGCTCCATGCGAAACTCTTTATCCTCAGACTGTGACTCCTCCTGGTTCTGGACTCTTCCACCACTGGAAACATCCTTTCTGCATCTACCCTGTCTAGTCTTGTCAGAACTTTGTTTCTATGAGATCTCCCTCATTCTCAAATCCAGCAAATACAGTCTTACCAGATGCAACCTCTCCTTGTATGTTAGTTCCGTTATCCCAGCAATCGGCCTAGTAAACATTTTCTTCACTCCTCTCTACAGCAAAACCACCCTTCCTCAGTAAGGAGACCAAAACTGTAAACAATATTGAAATAGAGAGGTGTGCAAGAAATATGATCAGTGTTTCCAATGAAAGTTGGTGGCATGTTAAATAGTGGGGAGAATAACATTATTTCAGGAAGATATAGACAGGCTGCTCAGATGACCTGAAATGGAATTTAATGCTGAAAGTTTGAGGTGATGCATTTTGGGAGGACTAATGGGTAAGGAAACTGCTTTGAAGGTTAGGACCCTGGGAAGTGTGGACTATCTGAGACCTTGGTGTGGACACCATTGACTCTTGAAGGTAACCGGTATATAAGGTGATGACAAAGATATGTGGAATTCTTGCATATTAGTCAAGGCATTGAATACAAGAGCAACAAGGTTATGGTGGAGCCATGTTGATGTTCATAGCTGCCTGAAAGTGGCCAGACAAGTTGATAGGGTGGTGAAGGCAGCATATGGCATGCTTGCCTTCATTTGGTTGGGGAATCGAGTAGAAGAATTAGGATGTCACATAGCTTTAGAAGACTTTGGTTAGTTTGCACTTAAATGTACTGCATTCATTTCTGGTCACCACATTAAAAGAAGGATGTGGAGATTTTGGTGAGGGTGCAGAACTGTTTAACCAGGATAATGCCTGGATTAGAGGGATAAACTATAAGGAAGGTCTAGAAAAATCTGGGTTTTCTCTAGAGTGGTAGAGGCTGAGGGGAGACTTGATCAGTAAAATTGAGATGCATCGTTGTTGGTCAGAATTTTGCCCCCGTCAAGAGTTGAAATGCCTGAAACTGGGAGTTTTGCATTTCATGGGGGGTAGTGGTGGGAGTGTGGAATGTGCTGCCAGGGGTGCTGGTGATTGGCAGATACAAAAGGGGTGTTTTAAGAGCGAGCACATGAAGAATGTGGAAGGATCTGAACCAAGAGCAGGCAGAAGGGATTATTTTAGTTTGGTGTTGTGTTCAGCATAACATTCTTGTGCTGTACAGTTATACGTTCTATCTGTTGTAAGAATATTTGACTCAAATCATCACTTCTCCCATCGCTTCCCAAAATAGGCAGTAGGAACCCTAACTGTTGGAAAAAGTTTGGGAAGCATTACTTTATCCATTGAAGCGTTAGGTAGTACAATCTTTAATTGCAGTTTAACAGATGGAGTCCAGTCATTTTTCTTTGTTCCTTCTAAAACAAATGTACCCTTCCTTGAGTGAACCAATCTAAGTGGGGATATAAGCATTAAGACAGCCAGTGTCAACTCCTACTCTTTTCCCATCTTTCGATGAGTCATCCCTGATGGTTTTCAGGGCTTGAAATGGGGTCACATTGTGGCTAAACCTTGCGAAACACTGAAGTGTACTGTTTTCCCCATAGTTTTCAAATCTAATGGCAGTGAGATGGATTGGGTTCTGAAACATAGCGGTACCACCCATACTGATACTTCCAACGATGGTACAGTACGACTCCGTGGGCTTCCATTTGGCTGCAGCAAAGAGGAAATTGTTCAGTTTTTCACAGGTATTTTTCATTCGTTCACCTAATTAGATAAACTTTTATTTTGTTAAAATTTCTAGTGGGCAAATGCTTTCAACCTTTTGTCATCTGAAATGTTTAACTGCTGATACTTTTAAAGTGTGTTTGTAATGTAAATTTAAAGTCTTAGCAACATTAACGGAAACTGCAAATTATACTGGAGTTAATATTGGTTCTAGTTAAAAGTCTAAAGCAACAACAGTACTGTCTTTATGTTTGTGACATGTACCTAAATATAACTTCAGACAGTAGAATGTCTCCATTCTGACTTGTATATAATACTTATTCATCTGATATAGTTGGATTTCAAAAATGTTTGTTTCCAACATTTACTGCGTGTACCAGAGCAGTCCAGTTTTGAGTTGAAATTCAAATGAATTTTAAAGCTGAAATTTATTCTTTTAATTATGTAGAAGTTGAACACTGAGAAATCAGTATGCAAGTTGGGTCACTAACATAAAGTTGTTTTAAACTGTCTTGAAGTTTTACATGTAGATCATAAGCATTTTACATTTATCTGTTGGTAACTGGGCTTTTAATCTTTTATATATTTGTAGATATTGTTGGGAATTGTGCATCATTTAATATTGTTCCCCTTGATGGGGTTATTTTGTCCTTGGGTTAAAGGGTTGGAAATCGTGCCAAATGGGATAACTTTGCCGATGGACTACCAGGGGAGAAGCACAGGGGAGGCCTTCGTGCAGTTTGCTTCAAAGGAGATAGCAGAAAAAGCACTGGGGAAACACAAGGAAAGAATAGGGCACAGGTGGGGATGGACGGACGGGTTGGTTATTCATCTTAAAGTCAAGTTTAAACGCTGGGTGCTGGTATATGACAATGAGGCTGGGACTACACACTGATCTTGCACTCAGTTAAGAACAATGTTCATACACAAATGAAAGATGGTCTTTATAGAGCTGTTCTATTATCCTAAGTTTCCTTGGTAAAAGCTACACATGTAGCTTGATTTGAGTTGTGCCAATTAAAGTAGTGATATGTGATGAATAAATTCAAGTAAATTGGTTTATCAAAAAACAGTCAGCAAAATGATTAAATGTTTTGCCTGTTTTTAAGTCTCACAGCTGCCTCAAATTCTAGGTGGCTTGTAATTTTTGTATCCTAGTAAAAGTCCTATTTGGAGTGCTGTGTAAATCTTGTATGGCTGAGGTGGTTGAGCTGTTTTTAAAAATTGTGCATTGGCAGTAAAAATTTCACCACCCCCACCCCTGACGCCCTGCCATCATTGCCAGCACGATGCTTGGTCACTTATATAACTGTGCTCAGCACCTTCTTGTTACTGAACTGTATGTTTTGCTGCCTAACAATGTCCCTTCCCTTACTGTCACTGCAACCTTTGGTTGACTTTGCTGAGTGTGTCCCTCTCCAGTTTTACTCCCAGGCATTACCTGGAGCTCCCTTCTATTTTTCAAGCTGCAGATCAGTGAATGCCCAAGATGATCCATAATGCTTTATTGTAACTACAATGGTTGCGATTGTGTTTTGCTAAGCAATGTTTTCGTGCATTTGAACCCAATCTATTGTTGGTCTCCAAGCTTTGAGGAAATTACTTAACAGAAGAATGGTGTAAATGTTAATTTATCAAAATAGTAATTGTTTGATTTTAAACAGTATGCTTGTATTGAGAAATCATTGTTAAAGCATATGTAGGAATAATTGTTAAATTGTGTAGTGTTGGTGTGCACTAGAAACTGCTATAGATTGTTGTAAAGTAATCTAATATTTAATATTTTACATTCAGTTTCTTAATTGCTGTCCAAGATTTTTTTAACAAGTTTTTGTCCTGAATATTAATCAGTCCTCATTTGTGGTGTAGGTATATTGAGATCTTTAAAAGCAGCAGAGGTGAGGTCAGAGCATACTATGATCCACCAAAGAGGCTGATGGGACAGAGACCAGGTCCCTATGACCGGCCAATGGGGCGAGGTGGCTATTTCGGCGCTGGTCCCCAGCGAGGGGGTGTTTATGACCGAATGCGACGTGGAGCTGGAGGATATGGTGGTGGTAAGTATTGGTTAAATGGGCATTTGTGCTGCTTAATGTCATTGGAATATCTATGATATCCATTGTATGTTTGTGCATATATACCTCTGCTGGTTGAAACTCTTTAAAGTGTATTAGTAAGGCACCCCCTGGATCAGAATTAACCACTAGTAACAGAACTGAGTTGGAGAAATAACACAAACTTCCATTCTGGCAATCATATATTCTTGCTATATTTAGTCTGAATGTCAAGTTTCTGACATTAAAATTCTTTCGGCAGCACTGAAAGTATTGTAACTCGGAAGGCCTGTGAATTTTATTTTTGTGTCTCTCAGACCAACATTCAAAAAGAATTGTCATTAAAATGGAATAAATGAGATTTCCACTAAAATTCTTGAAGTTTTGGTGTTGAGGGGTGCTGAAACCTGACTGGGCTCGAATCATACAGTCTACTCCTCATGTCTACATCTCATTTCACAGCTACTAAACCGACCTCTTGGATATACCTTTTTTTGTTTTTCTCATTCAGGTGATTTCACTGCAAAGTCTAGAGTTGTCTTTAAACTTCTTTCTAACTTGAAAGTGATTTAAGTAACCATTTTCTTTTACATTAATTGGAAGAAGTAAAGATTTAAATACTTCTGTATCCACCACATAAAACAAATGTAAAAGTTGAGGCTGTGATGTAGGTGACTGTGGCATGTGCAACCTACAGATTGGGTTCCTTCTATGCTACATAATTCTACATTGTTCTTTCAAAGCAGTGGTACAGATACAATCCATCCTACAGCTGTGCTATTCTCCCGTAAGTGTTTTTCTCTTCCAAATTCCTTTCTGAACCAGCTGATCCACCAGCTGGTGGATTCAGCTTCCTTTTCTGGCCCCATTAGTTTTCCAAAATACATCAAAGGCAATGAAGAACTTCCAGTTTCTCCCAAAATATATCTTTTAATATTTGAATTTGTTATATTTGCCATTTAGAGATGTTTTTCAATTAACTGATCACAGAATTCAATTCTATGAGCAGTGTGTAAATGACTAGTTTTAATGGTTTCTTTGCAGGGTATGGTGGGTATGACGATTACAATGGATATGATAACTACGGCTATGGCAGTGATGACTACGATTGTCCTGGGGCAATGAGAGGTGGCAGAGGTATGTGAGTATTTTTAGAGATGAAGGGGCAAACTCAACTAATGGGGGGAGATAACGTGAGGCAGTTTTTCTAGTGGTGTTGGCATAAAATGTGGGGCAAAGTTGCATGCATATTTCATATGTTTCTCCCTAACGTAACTTTTGTTTTCCTCCCTCAGCCTCTGAGCTCAGCAACTCATGGGGGTGATGTCAACCCCCATCTCAATTTATCATGTTTGCTTACTCAAGCTCATTTTCTGCTTATCCTCTATAAATCTTAGCTTTCATGAAATTCCTTGCTCGAACCCATATTCACAGAATCCTCGAAACTTTGTCATCTCATGTAGGCTTGCAAGGCTCATCAGTGGACTACTGATTTTTTTTTCTCTCTCTATCACATTTCATCCTAATGTATTCAGCCCTGAAACTACCTGTCCCCAGTTCACTTACTATCTAGCCTTTGGCTCTCCACCATAGATTTGTGCAACCATTGTCCCATCTTCAGTTTCTTACTGTTACTAAAAGAAAAAGACTGCAGATGCTGGAAATCTGAAACAAAAACAAATTGTTGGGGAAACTCCAGTTTGGCAGCATCTGTGGAAAGAAAGCAGAGTTAGCATTTTGAGTCCAGTGAATCTTCTGATGCTGCCAGACCTGCAGAGTTTCTTCCAACAATGCCTGTTTCTGTTTGAACTTATTCCTGCCTCTCTGGCTGTGTTCTCAATGCAACTGTCTCCTCTCCGCGTAGCCTCAGGGATGTTGAAGTGAGATTTAGCTTGAGTATTCCCATGTACTTTGCTGATATCTGGCTGTATGTCGCCACATCTCTCGACTCCGACACTGCTAAATTTACAGAATTGTCTAATGGAAGTTTTGGATGAGCAGAAATTACCTCCAATTAAATATTTGGAAAACTCAACCCATTTTTGGTCTTTGTTACTCAGTCCTTGGTGTCAGTTATTTTTTTATCATGCATCAGCTCTTATTACTGAGACCACTCCTTGGAGTTGTGCATTAAACACCTGCCTGTTTGGTTGGGCTTTTGGTATCTAGAAGACCGTAAGATATAGGAGCAGAATTAGGCCATTTACCCATTGAGTTGTCTTCTGTTCGACTGTAGACTGTTTATCCTACTTTGTTTTGTTGCTGTGTAGGTATTTATCTATTGTTTATAGATTTAAAGGTCTATAAATCTGTGTTGTTTTGAAAGGTATGAGTAACCATGGATATGGAGGAGCTGGAGATGCCAGCTCAGGCTATATGAGTGGACATTTTGTACACATGCGGGGTCTGCCATTTCGGGCAAGAGAAGATGATGTTGCTCATGTAAGTTCTCAGTGATAAATCACAGCTATTTGTAAACTGCATGACTGTGTTTCTTATCTTTTGCACTTATTAAAATATCTTCTGTTACTTCAGTTGAAACCAGTGGAGTAATTTTGCCATCTTGTTCCTCTTGTAGTTCTTTTCTCCCCTGAATCCTCTACGTATCCACCTGGAATATGGAAGTGATGGTCGAGCTACAGGGGAGGCCGATGTTGAGTTTGCAACACATGAGGATGCAGTCGCAGCAATGTCTAAGGATAAAGCTCACATGCGTAAGTTTGTAGCATTAATGCTGTCATCTGCAACTGTTGAGATTTTAGGTAGCTGAATTGCATGGAAGAAGTTTCTCAGCTTTCTCACCGTTTCTGTTGAATTTGGTTTTCTTTATTCCATTGGGGGTTCCAGAATTGTTTTCCATTTCTTAGTTGCAGGAGTAGCCAAGGGATCTGTACTATCTGGGATCCAGTAGACAAGTGTGGGTGCTCTTGTGCTAGATGTGCATAGCTGTTGATTAATATTATCTGATCTCATGTGAGAGTAATGGCCACCCAGGTATTGTAGAATAAGTACCTGTTGAAGATAGAAAGAGAAATTCTTCCAGAACAATTATAACAATATGACCAGCTAGCTAGATATCGGGGAGACTCTGGCTGGAAGGTTGCCTGGAATTGAAATGGTTTAATCAAACTGAAGATTTTTTTGCATTTGATAACCACTACCAAACTCATGCATCTGGAAGTGAATCCAGTGCCAAATCATGTAATGTTCTGGCTCCCACTGTAAATTTGTGTCATAATCTATATAGTAATAATAAAGACCTGAAGATGTGAAACAAATAAAACCTGCTGGAGAAACTCAGCAAGTCTGGCAGCGCCTGTGGAGAGAAAGCAGAGTAAATGTTTCATGACCAATGGCACTTAGGGTCAGAGGTATACAGCATAGAAACAGACCCTTCGGTCCAACTCTACCAGCACCCGGGCCCGTATCCCTCCAAACCCTTTCTATTCATATACACATCAAGATGCCTTTTAAATGTTGCAGTTGTACTAGCCTCTACCACTTCCTTTGTATACTCTTACCACCCTTTGCGTGAAAAAGTTGTCCCATAGGTGTCTCATATTTTCCCCTCTCACCCTAAACCTATGCCCTCTAGTTCTAGGCTTTCTGACCCCAGGGAAAAGACTTTGTCTATTTATCCTATCCATGCCCCTCATGTTTTTATAAACCTGTAAGGTCACCCGTCAGCCTCCCGACACTCCAGGGAAAACAGTCCTAGCCTATTCATCCTCTCCCTATAGCTCAAATCCTCCAACCCTGGCAAACATCCTTGTAAATCTTTTCTGAACCCTTTCTAGTTTCACAACATCTTTCTGGCAGGAAGGAGACCAGAATTGGTTAGGTCACAGTTGGAATATTGTGTGCAATGTCCTGTACAACTGCAACATGATCTCCCAACTCCTGTACTCAATACTCTGACTGATAAAGGAAAACATACCAAATGCTGCCTTCACTATCCTATCTACCCAGGACTCAAGTGGGGGAGTCCAGAACTAGAGGGAAAGGTTTAGGGTGAGGGGGAATGATGTAAAAGAGACCTAAAGGGCAACTCTTTCACGCAGAGGGTGGTATGTGTATGGAATGAGCTGCCAGAGGCAGTGGTGGAGGCTAGTGCAATTGCAACATTTAAAAGACATTTGGATGGGTATATGAATAAGAAGGGTTTGAACGAATGTGGGCCTGATGCTGGCAGGTGGGTCTAGATACTCTGACCAATAAAGGAAAGCATACCAAATGCCATTTTCACTATCCTATCTACTGTGATTCTACTTCCAAGGAGCTAAGAATGTGTGCTCCAAGGTCACTTTGTTCAGCAACACTCCCCAGGACCTTACCATAAGTGTACAAGTCCTACTAAGATTTACCTTTCCAAAATATAGCACCTTGCATTCACCTAAATTAAACTTCTCAGCCAATTGGCCCATCTGATCGAGATCCCGTTGCAATCTGAGGTAACCTCCTTCGCTGTTCAATTCTGGTGTCATCTGCAAACTTACCAACTATACCTCTTAAGCTCACATCCAAATCATTTATATAAATTACAAAAAGTAGTGGGCCCGGAACTGATCCTTGTGGTACTCCACTGGTCACAGGCCTCCAGTCTGAAAAACAAGCCTCCATCATCACCCTCTGTCTTCTACCTTTGAGCCAGTTCTGTATCCAAATGGCAAGTTCTCCCTGTATTCCATGAGATCTAAACTTGCCAACCAGTCTCCCATGGGGAGCCTTGTCAGGCCCATATAGATCATGGCCACTGCTCTACTCTCATCAATTCCCTTGTTACTTCAAAAAACTCAATCAAATTTGAGACACTATTTCCCACGCACAGTCATGTTCATTATCCCTAATCAGTCCTTGCCTTTCCAATGACATGTGCATCCTGTCCCTTAGGATTCCCTCCAACAACTTGCCCACCACTGACATCAGGCTCACTGGTCTATAGTTCCCTGGCTTGTCTTTACCACCTTTCTTAAATATTGGCTCCACGTTAGTCAACCTCCAGTCTTCCGGCACCTCACCTGCTTCAGAGCGGTTCTGGAGAAAGGTCACTGGACTTGAAACTGTACTAAATTTCTAGGAGCTATGAATCATTTCTAGGCTATTCCAAAGGATTGTTCAGAAAAACTGCATTATGGTAGCTCTGGAGCAGCATATAGGTCCTCTTCAATTGGTTTTCTTTTTAAAGGGTTTTATAAACCAGGTGAGTTTCTAAGTCAATATTTCAGTGTTTTTCATTGATATTAGGTATTTATTCAGTTAATTTAAATTTTCAAAATTAAGGAATGGGATTTAATTTCTAGATTACTGGTCCACTAACTACATTGCTGTATCTTCAAAATTAACATTAAGTCTAATGGATATTTTAAATGCCTGAAAAAGTACATGGGAAAGTGCTGTGTGGTTTAGGTAGCTTACAGGATGTTTTACATACTGCAAACTGTTGAGGGGAACCTTTCTGATCAAAGCTATAATTTAAGATGTTGATCCTGTTTCAGAGCATCGATACATTGAGCTGTTTTTAAACTCCACTGCTGGAGGAGGATCTGGTGGTTATGGCAGTAACTATGGAGGCCATGCAATGGGTGAGTTGAATTTCAAGCCTGGTCTGTCTAACCTTTTTTTAAGAAAAACAAAATGTCCATGCATAAACCTAAAGGCCTCTTGTCTTCTGCAGGGAACCAGGGAGGCTATGGGAGCTCAGGGAACCATGGAATGTCCGGTTATGCTGGTTACGGTGGTCAGAGCAATATGGGCTCTTATGGTAAGGAAAGTTGCAGTCTATTATTTCAACTTGATGTGTTCATAATGTAATTAATTGCCGTTGGATACTCTTATGCTGCAAACAAGTTCTTCTCCCACCTTCTCCAACTATGGCTGAAATGAGTGGTCGAGCCGGTTTTGTCAACACTACTTATAGAGCACAGATACAGGCCCATTGGCCCAACCCATCAATGCTGAACAGGTTTCCTAAATTGGACTATTCCCATTTGCTGTGTTTGGCTCATATCCCCTCTAAATCTTTCTTATCCAAATGTCTTTTAAATGTTGTGTACCCGGCTCGACCACTTCCTGTGGCAACTCATTCTGTATATGCACCACTCTGCATGAAAAATTTCTCCCTTGGATCCCTTTTAAATTTTTTCCCTCATTTTAAACCTATGCCCTCTAGTTTTGGACTTCCTTTCCCTGAGGAAAAGACTGGCTGTTCACCTTTATGATTTTATAAATATCTGTAAGGTCACCCCTCAGTCTTTTTTTTGAAGTGGAGGAAGAAGGGGAAGGAATGTCCCAGCCTTTCCAGCCTCTCCTTTATAACGCAAACTTTTGTCTCTTCTAACATACTTTTTAAATCTTTTTGCACTCTTTCCAGTTTAATAACATGTTTCTTAACCATAATTTTACACAGTACTCAGTGGCCTTGTTTAGCTGTAATGACATCCCAACTCTCCTGTACTCAGTGCTCTGACCAGTGAAGGCAAGCCTGCCAAATGCCATCTTCACCACCATGACTACTGTGATGCCACCTTCAAGAAGCCATATAGCTGCACCGCAGGTCTCTCTTTGATAATATGGTAGGATAAGGGTCCTTCCATTAACTGTGCAAGTCCTGGCCTTGTTTGTTTTACTAAAATGCAACACCTCATATTTATCTGAATGAAACGACTACTCCCATTGCCCAGTTAATCAAATGCTGCTGTACCACCAATTTCAGTGTCATCCATTTTGAGGGAGTAGATATTCATGATCTAGTCTGACTCCAATAGACAACTGCCTTTGCCTCTTTGCTAGTGAGCCCAAATGATCGGTGTGTGGGGGATCCCCTGCTGTAAGATTGTCCATTGTGTTCTATTTTCTAGCTTATTGTATGAATTAACAGATAAAAATGCAGATAAGTTGGCAGATTTAGAATGCTGTGCAGTCCCATCATGTAGTTGTAATTGGTGGTAATCATCAGTAAGCATATGAAGAAGGCTCCACAAATATTCCTATTGTCAGTTACACATCAGTACAAAAGATTAGATTAGACTAGACTAGCTGATTAAACTGTTGAAGATCACTTTTTCACTGTTTGGTCAAATTCCAGAACTCCCTAACAGCAACTGGAGGTGTACCTTTGGCAATTCACCACTAGCTTAACAACTGGAATGGGCAACAAACCATTCTTAAAAAGCAGAGGTCACCTTACACACCTATTGTTAATCAATATCTCTAAATATTCAATTTTAAAATATTTTGTATTAGTTGTAAATTTTCATTTCTACAACTGTTCTAGCTCTATATAATTTGGCAGACGATTAATTGCAAACAAGGCTTTATGATTTAATTCTTCTTTCTAGGTCGTCACGGTGGAAACAGCAACGGTGCCGGGGGATACTACGGCAACTCTGGAGGCATGGGAATGGGGAGTAACATGGGAGGAATGGGGAGCATGGGTGGGAGTGGAGCCTGGCGAATGTACCAGTAGTTGTACACAGCCCTAAGGCAACTCTGGCCACATGTAGACATTTTGTTTTAATAATCTGCAGGACGTACTGTTCTGAGTCAATACCCCTGCTCTGTTGCTATAATGGGATCTGTACACAATAGTTTGTTTTGTGATAATGTTCCTTCAGATTTCATTTTTGCCTTCAATTTCCTTTTTAGGGTAAGAAGAAAATTCTCAAGTGTAATAAAAGTTTTAAAACCTATGACATGGTTCTATAGTTTGTAGGTGCTGAGCTTATGATCAAGGTACATTAGTCACTGTATAAAACATGCCTATTGCTTAAAGGTAAACTCAAGAATACTTGAGCATAGTAGTTTCTACTATACACACCTTAGTTGGGCTGCTGCCAAATTCACCAATCTTATTTAATTCCAAAAAAGCTAATACTTGAACATGTTGCTTTTGTTTAGACATTTCCTGGACTAAGCAAGAATAACGAAATGTTGTGAGCCTGGCTTTTTAAAATTAATTGCTAGTTTAATTTTTGGCACACTGAATTGCTTAAATGCCCACTGTAGTCAGTGATGTGCTGTTTGATAAAATCACGAACGTAAGGTTTACGTTTTAGCACACCAGCACTGAATCATGATGCATTATCCTAACCAAAGAAACACAAAGTGTACTGAGTTGACTGCACCATTCTGCTAGCAAAAAGAGGGGGGGAAAGTAAGAATATATGGTAAACATGTACAATCTGGATTAGTTTTAATTGGGCACAAATTTTAGGAATTGATGAAAGGTTGCAGGGAGTGAGGAATTTCATCCAAATGGGGAGGGGCTAGAGATGACAACTTAATGAGGTTGAGGCTGAATGGTAATACATGAAATATCACAATTGAAGGATTAGCTATGATAAGTTTTTTTTTCTTCAACTGCCCCTTAATTTTAAAGCCTGTTCTGACTGATTAGAACCAGATACTAGTAGTGTTTACAGTGAATCAAATATGCTATAATCATGGGTTCTAATTCCAAAGTGGGTCAGTTAAGAAAAAATTGCATAGCTGTGGAGAAGTGCTGCTTTTAGAGACTTGCACAGATATCAGATATAGGAGACTGATCAATTATCCTGCTCACAGGTTTGAGAATTTCTAATACATATTCCTGTGAAAGCAGTATTCCTGCTGGATTTCAGATCAAATAGTGTAGTTAATTAGCTGATGTGCTTTTAGAGTTGACAGTTGTAAAGGGTTTTCTCGTGGATTTCTTCACAATCAAAGTCACTGCAAACAAATTGGATTAGAATCCAAGTTCTCAGCCTCTGTTCACTCAAACTTTCTTGGTTTGAGTGGAGTAATGGTTTTTGCTACATACTTCATGTGGTCAGTTAGAGATCACAACCAGCAAAAACTCACCTTTGCCTTCAGTCTGTACTTGGAAAACTAGTGGTGTTGTGCATTTTTTTTTAATGAGGTTTTTTTTTGAATAGGCAGATTTTAATATAAAATCAATTGCCACAACATTAATACACACATCACTTTCCACTTATACTGTGATGTTAAACAATCAACTGAATCCAGAAGTTAAGAAATATTCTGCCTCAGTGCAGTCTGAAAGGCAGTTTGACTTCAAGTAAACACTGAATTAGTGATTTAAATACAGTGAGTATACTCATTGTTAAATGAAAATTATTGCAGACTGCTGCTTGGAATTGAGTGTCAGTCTGTTTTGGAGGAGTGCAGCACTGCCCAATAACTTGAAGTATACTGGTTATAAAACTACTAAACCATCAATATCAAACAAACTCAAATACAGGAATGTTGATCATTGCAAGCCCATGAAGAAATATTACATTAAATATGTCAGATGTACATATCATCTCATCATGGTGGTCTCTTGCAGTGTCTTAGGCAGCATCCCCTAGGTCACAGATTAGAGCCAGGGGAGCAAATGAGAATACAGTACAGTTCCCCAATAACTCCATCTTGCTCACACCAGCACCTTAAAATACAAAACATGAATGACCACCATCTCCATCCTCAGGCTATGTAAGAAAATAATGAGACAGCCAGGGAGGGAGAGAGAGACCTGGCACATGAGTTGCTATTTTCTCATGGATAGGAGAACATCCAGTATTTGTTTGTACTTCACTAGAGGTGAAAGAGGTTCCATTAATAATGCTTGGTTGTTTTTAGCAGGTCAGTCTACAATAGTTTACACAAAAACAACAGCTCTGCCTACTTATTAGTTGCACAGCATTTCTGATGGGAAGTGACATGCATTTGTAGGAAAAAAGTTATTTAAAGATGCAAATTCTGTCTAGCACCACAAGGTTGGGCCTGGAAGTTCACGTGGTGGAGGAACATCGTTGTAAGAGCAGTGCATGGCAGGTGTCACACACACGCACAGGTTTTGGTGAGGAAGGTAGAGGGAGTTCATTGTCAGAGCAGGCGTTGCAGAAGATTTCCCCACAGTTTCTGCAGTGATGCTAAAGTTAGGATAAAGACAAATCACATTAAGTGTTACAATTACATATTGAATATACATTAAGAAATCAAAGCTTTCAACTCATCAGCAATATTTCAATGATGGCTTTAACATGAAAAACATCCCAAATGACATTTTATGCATTAACCATCTTAGTCAAAGCAGCAAACAGTTGGAAAAGTGTGGTCAGATAACAGTGGTTTAGGTACAGCATTTTAGGGATAGATTGTGTTCAATCAACCATATTGTATAGAATGGTGGGGTAGGCTCAACTGAGCCACTCCTGATTCTATTTTCTGATAATGCTGTACCCATATAAATTTACAGAGATGGTGAGATTGAGGGAGGAAGTTCATATATTTAGGGCTTTTAGTAGTGGTGGTGGCAGGAATTAGCAATGGATCAGAGGCCAGGATTTGAAGGAAGCAGAATTAGTGTAAGACTGCAGCATATTGTAGAGGTAAAAGGAAATATGACTGTGTTCAAATTGTAAAATGAAGATAATTTTACATTTTAGAGCAATAGGTCAGATCAGAGATGTTAGGTGAAGAGGGCTGATATGAAATGAAGACATCGCAGAATTTGGTTGAGCTGAAATTTAGAAGGTGGAGTTGGAAGGGCACTATTAAAATAGTTCAACAGCAGCTGATGTGGGACACAGTTGGCAATGTGGTCGTATTGGATGATTATAACATATGAAAGTGCAAGTTCATCTCGGCATCAAATATGACAATGTTAATTCAACCTCAGGCAATTTCCAAGAGTTGCATGGAGTCAGCTGGTAGCTGGGAATGGAGCTTATGATGGGAGCTAGAGATAAAGTAACTAATTTTTGTCAAAACTGAAGTCGAATATTTTTACAAAACCAATCTAATGTCAGACAAATCACAGATACTATCATGGATGAAATGCTGGGGTCTCTTATGTGTACATGTGGAAAGGGAAGTGATTACTAATTATATTGATTTATAACATTGATAATGGCGGTTTCAGAATTTAGGTGGGGAGGGGAACAATTGAAGGGATTCAAAAGAAAGTCTCAGATAAGATCGATACAGATTCCAGAACTTGACAGGATGGGGAGACAACATTGCTGGAGTAGAACTTCCCAAACTTTCAGTTACATTCCTCAGGCTAGAAAACTGAAAGCAGGAGTGGAATCTGCTGCGAGCTTTTGCTGGAACTAACTGTCTACATTTGGAGTGGACTTGCAGCATCCACAGTTCTTTGGTTTTCTTTTGTTTAAGGTACAGGGAAGTGCTGAGGAATGTGCCAAGTCAGAACACAAACCTCAGGCAGTGCCAACACAAGGAGGGTGGAACACTAGTGGGAATAAATTGCAGCATGACAAACATTTCTAAAACAAGTCTCTGAACTACAAAGTTAAACAATGTCTAATTTATCTTAAATTGTATGACTGGAGTATCTAGGAAGCATTCTTCACAAGGCAACAAGCACTTTTGCCATTTCTTATTCTAAAGCAAGTACATTTTGCTAATGCAGGAAACTGTTGTATCAAGTACTTCCAGGACACGTACAGTATAGAATTAGGATAAAGTAAAGCTTTCTCTACACTGACCCCATCAAACACTCCCGGGACAGGGACAATAATGAGTTAAACAGTAAAGTTGCCTCTACTCTCAAACTGAAAGCAAAACCACAACTACACTGTCCCCAACAATCACCCCCAGGACTGCGATAGCACAAGGCCAGATGCAGAGTAAACTTCCCTCCACATCAAACACATACCTCAACAGTATGGGGTTAGAGTTCTCTCTATTCTTGAAATGAAAGTATATCTTCCTCTACTCTTAAAATGAAACTAAAGCTCCCACTACACGTCCCATCAAGCATTCTTTGGGCATCCTGCAACCAGAAACTGAGCAAAGCTCACCCCCACTTTAAACTCAAAGTAAAACTCTCTATTCTAAGCTGAAACTAAACTCACACTGCACTGTCCCCAACACACACTTGCAATGCAGGTACAGCATGGAATCAGACACAGAATAAAGGTTCCTTCACACAATCCCCTTTGAACACTCACTGGACACACTCAATTTGGGGTAAGTACCAAGTTAAGAACAGATTTCCACTGTGCATTCACTCAATGGGATGTATTTTTCTGCAGTTGGTTCACAACAGTTTCATCAACCCGACTGCATTTGACCAAAGTTGAAAATTCATCCTGTCTGAAGTGAGACTCTATTTGATGAAGTTATTTAGAGGACCAGGAAGGAAGCCATCCAATTTCCCAAGCTGGAAAAACTGGATTATTCCTGAACTATATCGTGACTGCAACAACCCACCTTGGTTCGCTAAATCGGAATACCTTCACCCACAAAACATTATCAAGTTTGGTTTTGAAATGTCCAATTGCTCCTGCCTCAGCATGTTTTGGTGGTCACAAAGTGGATAGGAAATTCTAGGTGTCTGCTTTGAGCAGAAAATGACATCATCTATGAATGACCTCGCTCTCAGAGTCATAGAGATGTACAGCATGGAAACAGACCCTTCGGTCCAACCCATCCATGCCGACCAGATATCGCAACCCAATCTAGTCCCACCTGACAGCACTCGGCCCATATCCCTCCAAACCCTTCCTATTCATATACCCATCCAAATGCCTCTTAAATGTTGCAATTGTACCAGCCTCCACCACATCCTCTGGCAGCTCATTCCATACACATACCACTCTCTGCGTAAAAAAGTTGCCCCTTAAGTCTCTTATATCTTTCCCCTCTTACCCTAAACCTATGCCCTCTAGTTTAGGACTCCCTGACCCCAGGGAAAGACTTTGCCTATTTACCCTAAACATGCCCCCAAATTTTGTAAACCTCTAGAAGGTCACCCCTCAGCCTCCAATGCAAAAATGCTGGAAATAGCAGTGACAAAAGGATGCGGGAGGAAGTGGTGTGTGATAGGGCAGAAGAGATTATGTTACAGAAGAGCTGGTGATGCAGCATGGTCAAAAAGAGTGGTAATACAACGAGTAAAGCAACAAAAGAGATCTACACATGGTATCAATAACAATGAGTAGCTGCTGTCTGAAAGTGAAATGAGATTTTAAAAAAAGCAAAGAGAAGGGAAACTGAAAACAGGACAGGATGGTACAACCTAAAATTGAATTTAACACAGTCCAGAAGGATCTAAGTGGCAAAGGTTAGCATGCCTTCAAGTTTTATTGCTACACTGCAGCAAGTGGAGGATAGGGAGATCAGAGTGGGAGCACAGCAGAGATTAAAATGACAAGTCAGCAGAAGCCCAGATTCCCACTGAGCAGGAGTGCCCCACACATCAGTTTGATCTTCCACCATAGTGAACAGTATACAAACGAAAAATGTGTACTTATAACATTATTTCACACTGGTCTCATATCGTAGGAAGGAGGCAAAAGATTACATTGCAAACTTAAATGGGAAGGAGCAATGGGGAGGGGTGGGAGTGTAGAAGGGCTTATAGACAGGACAAGGGTGTCACAAGAGGAGCATTCTCTTCAGAACATTGTAAAGGTGGTGATGGGAAGATACACTTGGCAGTAACATTGCACTAAAGGTGGCAAGGAAAATGACAGGATTATCTGTTGCATAAGGAGGCTGGGTGGGGAAGAGGAGGGTGAGGGGAATCCTCTCATGGTTCTGGGAAGGACACAAGATCAGAAATGGGAAACAGAGTTATGTTTATTGAGGTGGAGTGGAACGCCTCAGTTCAGGCACAGAGACACCATCTTAAAAGTGTCGTTATGAAAGGTTTCCTCATCAGAACAGATGTCTTGGAAGACAGAATTAATTGAAAACTTCACAAGGTGTAGGAAATGAAATCAAGGTAATAATTGGAGTCAATGAGTTGGTAGGCAATTGCCGGAAATTGAAAAGGAGGAGGGAAGAGTCAGAGATGGAACATGTGGAGCAGAGGTTTAAGTATGAAATAAGATTGCTGATGAAGGACTTTTGCCCGAAACGTCAATTTTACTGCTCCTCGGATGCTGCCTGAACTGCTGTGCTCTTCCAGCACCACTAATCCAGAATCTGGTTTCCAGCATCTGCAGTCATTGTTTTTACCTAATGAAACCTTCCAGTTCAGGGCAAGAACTGGAAACAGCACAAGTACAATGAAACATTTTGTTTTTATTTTGGATTTCCAGTATCCAGTAATTTGATGTAATTTTGAAGTTGGGCCTACTCCTTCCACTCTCTTCCACCACCGGAACTTTATCAATGTGTCATTTACCTTCCTTGTAGAGATGGAGAATTCCCTTTCACATAGTTTACAGCTAGTAGCATCCCTGTCTTTCAGCCACACCAAACCCTGGGGATCAGAGAAACAACATACAAGTTAGATGAGACCTGACTGAAAGCAATCTGTTTCTGCTACAGGTTGTAAAGTAAATGAAGTGGCACCACTGACCAATGGCTGAAGACCTTGTCCAGTGAAAGAGCAAAGCACATAAACTAGCAGGTTGTATTGTAAAGATCTGTTTTATACATAACTCACTCAAAGTGAAATACAGTGAAGACTACCTCACTTTCAATGTATATAATGCTGCAGGAAGGTACCTGATGTTGGGGAAATCAATAAGGGTTCTAGTTGGACAGTTTTTTGGGAATGGGGATGTGGTGCAGAGAGAAAATTAGGGATTGTGGAAGTTAATTTTGACACATTGGGATTTGTCAGCTTGAAAGATTATTCAGCAAGCCATGGAGTTTCTAGTTCGGAAACTCTTGATTAATTCTGTGCTCAGTGATTGCTCACTCACTGTGCATACCAACTAGAATGCTAGGCAAACCTTCCAGCCCACCCCACTGCTTTGTTCAGAGATGCCATTATAGACCTCTGGATTTTTTTTTGAAACCACCAAATCACACACGTTACTAGTTTAAAAAGAACAATCATCAAGCATTAGGCACCAGAAGCAACTAACCTGTAGCAATTATCAGAGAGGGGAGAGAAAGGGGAGGAACTGAACTAAAAGAGTTGGAGAGGGAAAAACCACGAATGTTATCTCAACTTATTTGCCTCCAAACTACTCAAAATCAATAATTAATAAATTAATAACTGAAATTGAATAATTTCTTAGTAACACAGAAACTTCAACATTCCAAAGGGTGACAAAAAAAATCATGTTGTCATCTAGCACTCAACAGAACTGGGACACAGAAAGGGAGCAAATTTACAGCATGAGAACAGCAATCTGATTACCCATATAATGCAGATACTTTCGGTGAATATATGCAGCATTTGCAAGTGAAACACACTTTTAGTCTATAAGCAGTGCTGGGCACTAAGCTCTGAAAGTATGGGTTGGCTGAGCACAATAAGCATTCTGCCCATTCAGTCAAAGCACGAGCTGTTGTCACGACCTGCCAATCTTTGGGATATATAGCATTATACCAGCACAGAAAATAACGTGTGCATACATCACACCTTTTTAATAAAAACTAATGAAGATGACCAATCCCCACTTGTATTTGCCATGCCAGTATCCTGAGCAGAGTATACCTGTCTAATTGGGGATAAATCAGCAAACATTGACAGTTGACAAGTTTTATTTCATTTCTACATAGACTATGGGCGAACTAATTAGCATACTCTTCCTAGAAATTATTGCCTCCTTTTCAATTTTGGTTTATGTACCTGTCCTGATATGTATAAGATGAAAAGCTTTAGGACTTTGTGTCTCTCTTTAGCAATGTTCAAATAGAGATACTTTCCCTCAACCTTACCTCGCTCTCAGATAAGTTCTCAATCTCATGCTAAAAGTGGCAACTGAAACAAACTCATAATTCAGTTCATGTTTAAAAACTAAACTGAAAATATATTATGGGGATTAAATCAGTAACAATCAAATAATGACAACATGTAATCAGGTTACTGTACCACAAAGCTAGAGGGAGTGAAGTCCTCAGCTTTGACTCCAGAACACAGACTGTTCCAGCAGATCCTGCTGACTACCACTCCCTCACCCTTCTCAATTGATGAGCAAGCACTGTCCTGTGTTAAACACAAATGGATGAATACTTTTAGACAAGGATACAGAATAGACTCTGGATGGGATTGTTCATTGTCCAATTACCATGAATGGCTTGGCACTATCAGAGCTGACCAAGTTGGCTACAGACCCATTCTAAAGCAGTTATTGTAAGAGAAAAACCTATTTCATCCTCGCCAATCTCCTATGATAGTATTAGCAGCAGTGACTTCACACCTTCATAATGAGGGCACCCTCCACATATTGTGTGGGACTACCACCATGTCAAACAATAATAGATTTACAATGATCCCAACAGTTAAAAGCTGGGCCACTGCAGGCCTCACCAACAGAACTGCACATCAATAACCTCTTGGTTCAACATTTTGCCCATTCTACCATTACCATAAGCCTGGAGGATGTACTGTGGTTCAATGAAGAGTGCCGGAAGAGCAGCACCAGAAATACCTAAAAAACACATGCCATCCCAATAAAATGACATAATGTGATTGATATTTCTGTCTATCTCACAATCAATAAATCAGATTAATTTTCTCAGTCTTATCGTCTAGTCGAGTGTTGGGAGGAGACAGCTTCACGAACATTTCCATCCCTAAACACAGGGAGGTCAGCCAGTCGTGCCGAGTGAATGGACTTCACTCAAATTGTGGCAAGGCTTACATGATATGACAGGCTACAAAGTGAAGTCAAACAGAATTGTGGGCAATAATACATCCTTACCCAATGAGCTCATGTATTCTATGTTCGCTTTGAACAGAAGATCAGTGAAATTGTCACTTGTCCCAACAGCCTTGTAAGCACCTGTGCAGACAGTACGTTGGCCTAAAGAGTGAACCCACAGAAAGCGACTGGTCCGAATGGAGTCCGTGGCCGTGCACTCAGATCCTGTACAGGGCCAGGCAGTGGGAGTATTCACGGACATCTTTAACTTCATCTTACTTTGATCTGAAATCCCCACCTGCTTCAAGACGACCATCATCATCCCAGTACAAAAGAAAAATCATGCAAAATGCCTCAATGATTACCACCCAGTGGCTCTGTCCTCCATAATTATGAAATGTTTGAGAGCATAGTCATGGCTCATGTCAGCTCTAGCCTATCAGACTGCGTGGATCCTTTGCAATTTGCCTACCGGTGCGACAGGTTCACAGTAGATGCCATCTCCTTGGCCCCACATTCATCCCTGGAACATCTGGATAACAAGGAGACCTGTGGCCGTCTCCTAAACTTATTGACTACAGCTCCGCCTTCAACACCATAATTCCAAAATCAGATCTAGGTCATGCCTCCTCCACTGTGTAAGTGGATCCTTAACTTCCTGACCCATAGACCAGTCAGTGAGGACAAGCAGCAATAATCCTCAACACCAGTGTGGGGCAGCGGGGGTGTGTGTGTGTGTGTGTGTGTGCGTGTGTGAGAGGGGGGGGGTCTGGTGTGTGTGTGTGTGTGTGTGTGTGTGTGAGAGGGGGGGGGGTCTGGTGTGTGTGTGTGTGTGTGTGTGTGTGGGGAGAATGGACTTTGCACACACAGTCAGTCGCCCGAGACAGACATTGAACCCGGGTCTCTGGCGCTGTGAGGCAGCAGTGCTAACCACTGTGCCGTCCACTAAGATATTGCCCAAGCTACTATGATGAGACACGAAACAGATGAGGGGTGTTTTCCTTAGAGTAGAGAAGGTTGAGTAGGGCCCTGTTTGAGGTCTGAAAGTTTATGAGGGGGCGTACACAGTGCTGACAGGAATAAACTTTTAGTCTTAATAGAGGGATCAATTACTGAGAGCATTGATTTTAAGGTAGGATGGGAGGGTTAGAATGGGGATTTCTTTTTCACCCAGAGGGTAATAGGGACTGGAACCATTACAACATTTAAGTCATATTTCAGATGAACATTTAAAGCCATAGCATGGCTATGGGCCAAATGCTGAGAAATGGGATTAGAGCAGATAATCGTTTGACGACTGGTGCAGACTCAATGGGCTATTACAATTTTTGAGTTTTAATACAATTACTCACACTGCAGTTACAAGTTTGGATGATGTGTGGTTAAAAGTGACCTTACAGTTTGTGTTCCTACACATATTTACAGCCATTCATGGAGGAAAGTATGATCCCAGAGTCAGAAAACAAGTTCTGATGAAGGGTCACTGGACCTGAGACATTTACTTGCCTTTTCTCTCTACAGATGCTGCCAGACCTGCTGAGTTTCTCCATGACTTCTGTTTTTAAGTCAGAAAGCAAGATTTCTAACATAACCGATAACAACATTCCTGTTCTAATAACATCTCCAGATCAGCTCATGGGTCATGAGTTAAAAGGAAAATATCAACACTATGCTGATCCCACACAAGTCCAGATCAAAACAAAGAACCAATAACTATTTCAGAATTTGCTGTTAAGTACAGAAAGTTTTACATGATAATTTGTGATGCTAAATAGATAATCTGCCATAACAGAATAATACTATGACAGATAATAGGTGGGGTAACATTGGGCAGATATGGTGTATTAATAACGTTAAGCAGACATTTCACATTAGAGAGGGGTGTGTGGAGATGGTGGTGGGTGTAGGCGTACATCAGGAGGGCTCCATTTGGACATTGAGAGGTTCTTTTTGTCCAGCATATTGTGGAGTAGGGGCATAGGATTTGGTGTCCGTGCGTGTATTCTCACCATGGGTTTGCACTAGAAAAACACTACCCTGGCGTTCCTTTGCCTTACAAATGATCAGACCACAGGAGATGCAACAGTAGTAGCATTTTAATAAAATTACCTGCAATGCCTTGTTAGCTTCTTTGATTGTCTCAATTTTGAGTTTTGACCTATAAAAAGATGAAGAATGCATTCTAATAGAATAAGAATTGTAAACATTCCAAAACAAAAAGCACAAAACACCAAAATATAATCAAGCCCAAGCAGCTTCATACAGAGAGGGAACATAGACAATCTGTCATAGAGGTGTAGGGCCACAAAGAACAGAAACAGACCCTTTGATCCAACCAATCCATGCTGACCATAATTCCAAACTAAACTAGTCCTACCTGCCTGCACTTGGTCCATATCCCTCCAAATGTTTTATTCATGTACTTATCAAAATGTCTTTTAAACATTGTAACTGTACCCTTATCCTCCACTTCCTCAGGAAGTTCATTCCACACACTAACCAGTGTTTTTAAAAAAACTGTCCCTCATGTTTTCTCTAAATCTTTCTCTTCTCACATTAAAAATATGCTCCCTGGTCTTGAAATTCCCCACCCTTGAGAAAAGATATCTCTACCCCTCATGGTTTTGTAAACTTCTGTAAACATCCCTCAACCTCCTACATTCCAGTGAAAAAAGTTCCAGCCTCTACTTACAACTCAAACCCTCCATTCCCATAAATATCCTGGAAAATCTTTTGAACCTTCTCCAGCTTAATAATATCCTTCCTCTAAGAGGATGGCCAAAATAGGACACAGTACCCCAGAAGATGCCTACCATGCCTTGTACAATCTCAACATAATATACTAACTCATTATTCTCAAAGGTCTGAGCTACAAATATTAGTGAGCTAAACATCTTAACCACCCTATCAATACGTGACGCAAACTTCAAAGTACCTGAATCCCTCGGTCTCTGTTCTAAACACTACCCAAGGCCCTATTATGAACTGCACAAGTTCTGCTCTTGTTTGTTTTACCAAAATGCAATACCTCTTATTTATCCAAATTAACTCCATCTGCCACTCTTCAGCCCACTGACCCAAATGATTAAGAACCTGTGGATGGGGGAATTATCAAGGAGATGACAGATTGCAAGATGGGAGACAGGGGTGTGAGAGGAGAAGGAAGACAGACCTAAATTTGGGTGGTTGTGAGGGGAGAAAGGCAAATCATGGGTATCATAGATGCAGAACCAATATCAAAACAGCTGGAAACAGAACATTAGAACAGGAGGTCACTTATTCTTTCAAGCCTGTTCCACATTTAATTACATGATGAAGGAAATAAGAGTAATAGCTTCTAGTATGAAGTATCAGACGTGGTACCATAACTCCCCCAATTCCCACAAATGTTGACTGGGGGGCACCACACCCACCTCTCACACAGACCCTCACTGTACCCCAGAGATAAGCAACACCTTGATGAGGGCAAGGAAGAGACATATGCAAAAGCCCCAGTGTATCAACATGAATAGGATGGTTTACTCGCTGAGTTTGCAGCCCAGCTCTTGCAGAGCCTGCTCCTGCTCCTCACAGATCGTCTGCAGGTGTCCATTCTCTTCCTGCAAGTGAAGGAACTCCTGTGAAATAAATGAGCTCAGATTACATCAACTGGCTCCTACATAGAAACATAGACAATAGGTGCAGTAGGCCATTCAGCCCTTCAAGCCAGCACCACCATTCAATATGATCATGGCTGATCATGCAATCTCAGTATTCCACTGTCGCCCTTTCCCCTTGATCCCTTTAGCCACAAGGGCCACATCCAGCTCCCTCTGGCCCTGACAGCTTCCTGCGGGAGAGAATTCCACAGGTTCAACAACTCAGTGAAGAAATTCTTCCTCATCTCAGTCCTGAATGGCTTATCTCTTTTTCTTAGACTGTGACCCCATGTTCTGGACCTGCCCAACAGTGGGAACATTTTTCCCACATCTAGTCTGTCTAGTCCCATCAGGATTTTATGTTTCTATGAGATCCCCCCCCCAGTCTAAATTCCAGCAAATAAAAGCCCAGTTAATCCAGTCTTTCCTTATATGTCAGGATGTCCTTCCTCAGTCCAAAAGACGAAAACTACACATAATACTCAAAATGTGGCCTCACCAAGGCCCTGTATAACTGCAGCAAGACATCCTTACTCCGATACTCAAATCCTCTCATTATGAAGGAGAGTATGCTATTAGCTTTCCTCACCACCTCTCCATCTCCATGCCAACCTTCTGCCACAATTCCACCGTTACTCCCAAGTCTTGTTGCATCTCACCTTTTCCTAAACTGTCACCATTCAGATAATAATCTTCCCTCCTGTTTTTGTGACCAAAGTGATAACCTCACATTTATCCACATTATATTGCACTTGCCAAGTACTTGCCCACTCAGCCAGTGTGCCCAAATCATCCTGCAGCCTCTTAGCATCCTCCACACACTGCCACCCAGCTTCGTGTCATCTGCAAATTTGGAGATATGACATTCAATTCTTTCTTCCAAACGTTAATGTATATTGTGAACCGCTAAGGCCCCAGAAGTGAACTCTGTGGCACACTACTTGTCACTGCCTGCCACTCTGAAAAGGACCCGTTTATTGCAACTCTCTGCTTCCTGACAACCAGTTCTATATCCATGTCAATACATTACCTCCAATACCAGGACCTTTAATTTTCCTAATATTATGTGGAACCTTGTCAAAAGCCTCTTGAAAGTGCAGATGCACAGCATCTACTGATTCACCATTGTCTACTGGTCACATCCTCAAAAACATTCCCGAAAATTTGTCAAACATGATTTCCCTTTAGTGAATATATGCTGTCTGGGACTGATTCCGTCACTGCTTTCCAAATGCTTAGTCATTACATTCTTAACGATCTGCTCCAGCATTTCCCCACCACTGATGTCAGGCTAACTAGACTATAATTCCTCATTTTCTCTCTCACTTATTTAAAAAAAAAAGTGGAGTTACAGTAACCACCCTCCAGTCCATTGGAACTCTTCCAGAGTCTACAGAATGCTGGAAAATGGTCACCAATGCATCCACTATTTCTAGGGCCACTTCTATTTGCTTTATTAATACAACCTTATACAGTGCTGCAAATACCTGGTCACCACGGTGTCCCTCTCAGCTCCTCTGATCAAGGAACAGGATCCCCCTAAAGACCCAATGGCACAGCCAGATCACATCAACAGCAATCCCTACAGCCCACCCAACTCTCCCCACAGCAGGCTACTCAGTGCAGTAATTGGAAATTGTGTTACAAATACTAACCAGATTTCAGATGGCCCAGTATGTAATCTGTAAATCTCTTGTATCCTAATATCTGACATGATTTATTTGGTGTTGTCTTCCTCTAACACACTCAACCCAAAGCAAATGTAAGATAGGAAATCATATATTGTGCAAATGGATTGCAAGAGACTATGTGAAACTTGTCTAATGGACAGGAAACAGCGAGGATGATAAGGGACTCCTTTTCAATCTGGCAAACTGTAACCAGTGGGGTTCCATAGGGATCAGTGCTGGGACCACAACAGTTTACAGTATTTATTAATGATGTGGAGGAAGGAAAATAAATGTACTATGGCCAAATTTGCATATGACGAAAATAGGTGGAAAGACAAGTTGCAAAAGGGATACAAAGTTTAGAGACATATTGCAGGCAAATGGACTGTAATGTTCAAAAATGTAAAGTTGCTTATTTTGGAAGGGAGAACAGAAGAGCAGAGTATTATCTAAAATGAGAAAAACTGGAGACAGCCGCAACTCAAAGGGACTTGGGGATACTTATGAATCAAACACAAAGCTAGCATGTAATCAGGAAGGCCAATGGAGAACGTTGGCCCTTATATCAAAGGGGTTGGAATATAATACTGAGGAGGAATATAATTACTGCAGCTGTATGAGGCACTAATGAAACTATATCTGGGAGCAGGTTTGGTTCCTTTAAAGGAAAAGTATCATGTCATTGGAGGCAAATCAGAAGGTTCACTAGAATGATCTCTGGTGGAGAGATTATTTCATGAGCAAAGGCTAAACAGGTTTGAATTCTACTCTTTGGAGTTTGAATGGAAGAATGAGAGGTCATCTCATTGAAACAGAATTCTTAAGGAGCTTGACAAATTAAATGCCAAGAGGACGCTCCCTCTGCTGGAAGAGTGTAAGGCCATAGGGCAAAGTCTCAGAATAAAGGGTCACCAATTTAAGATTGAGATGGGAAGGAATTTCTTCTCAGGGAGTTGAGCGCCTTTGGGACCCCTTGCCGCAGACAGCTATGGGGGCAGAGTCCTTGTTTATAATCAAGGCCGAGATGGACAATTCTTTACCAGTAGTGGAATCAAGGATAATGGGGAAATGATAGAAAAGTGGACGCTCGGCAAGTCAGATCAGCCATGGCCCTATTATGGCAGAGCAGGCTTGAGGGGCCAAACGGCCTATTCCTGTTTCTATTTCTTATGGTCTTATGGAGAGTATGAAGATAGACAATGAGAGAGTTAGTATAAGAGACAAAATAGAAGAAGCAAAAGGAGAACGCTAACTCACAATACAGGTAAATGAGAAAATCAGAATGGGGTATGAGAGAGATAAGGTAGCTGGCAAAAACAAAATCAAGGCAGACAATACAGATACATATTAACCAAGTTCAGCTGTCAAAAACAAGCAAAGAATGACATTTTAAGAGAGTCACTTCAACTGTCAGCATTCAAGGATAGCTAAGATTTTCACTAAACAGGATAATCTTATTTTTTTCCCATGCTGACAGAATGTATATGGATACAAAGAGAACCATCAAACGTAGCTGTCCTGATGTACCAAAATGTGAGTGTTGCATATATTTCCAGTACCTTCTTTAGGGTGCTGAGTTGTAGTGTTTGAGCCCTCAGTTCGGAGATGGTTTCACTCTCCCTCTGAAGATCATTCTGTAGAGCCCGTCTCCACTCCTTTTCAATCTTCAGATCTGTTTCCAGTTGCACCCTGTTAATTCACAGCCAACTCAGCCTTCAAATATAAGACATACACCCTTACAGACACACACACACTCCCACATGCACCCCCTCACAGATTTAAGACACTCTGCACTCACTACACACACACATACACTTTCTCACACGCACAACCCCCAACCCAGACAGACACACACACACACACAGACCCACATGCACACATATTTTGTGGGGTGAATTTGCAGGGTTACATTGTACTTTGCTCAAAAACTGCATGCATTTATGTAAAACTCAGTTATCTCACTTTTTAAGATTAGAATCAATCTAAACAGCATGGCATAGACAGAGAACACAGGGGGCCAACACCTTCAACATATTGTCTCGCTATCACCATTGTTAACAGCTAACACGAGAATGCAACTTTTTTAAAAAAAAGGCTTTGTGATTTACACATGAAAGAAGTGAAACTATCACTGTATTCTAACAGATGAAAGGCTTAACAGACAATCAATTTTTCAATGTATAATTTCAGTTACATCACACTGTAAATTTTTGCTATAAATTCTGTGTGTTAGGATTGAGCCCTCTACTACCACCTGGTGAAGGAATGTCGCTCCGAAGGCTAGTGTGCTTCCAATTAAACCTGTTGGACTATAACCTGGTGTTGTGTGATTTTTAAATTTGTACACCTCAGTCCAACACCGGCATTTCCAAATCTCACACACAGCCACAGTATGTAATGGAAAGCTCCCAAAAGCAAGTTAGATAGCATTTGAAACCCAACCCGGTTTAGCTCAATAAGGATTTTAGCTTAGACTGATACTAAAAAAATAGTTGTGTTTGGCAAGTGAAAAAAAGTTAATTCCTAGAAATATTCTAGCAGTCTAGAATGGTAATAGGGACAACTGAATGCAGTACCAAATAAAAGGCTTCTCAATGGAAAAGTTAGTTTGCAGCTCCCATAACATTTGACACCATGAGATTTGAATAAATTGACAGTGAGACTGGAGCTCAACTGTGTGGATAAAGGCACGGTACTCTCCAAAACGAAGGAAGGTTTTAGAGGTTAGGTTTGGTCTTCCTTGAGTGTGGACCAGTGCAAAACCAAGGGTTCATTCTGTAGTCTGTTGCAAAGAGACCCAACTTGTTTCAGGCTCAGATACAAACACATATGGCAGGTAAAATAATTAATACCAATTTAGTAACTACTAACTTAGAATGTAGCCAACTAACAGGGACAACTGCGTCACTCCTCTGTGAGCAGCAATAACATAAAGGTGTTCCCTACAGTGTTCTGTTAAATCATGTATTATATGGCAGATCAACCAGTTTGTTTACTCACAGGTGACTTGAGATTGCTTTTCATTCCATCTGATCAAAAGAGAAAAGGCATGTGACAACAAAGAGTGGCATCAAACATACTGCAAGAGGACCAATTGTCACAGTTTGGAGATGCCAGTGTTGGACTGGGGTGTGTGATTTTTAACAATTATCACAATGCACCAAAACAGTTATTAATGAGTTAGTGAGCTATAAGCAAGCTCTCCAGATTATAGAGGATAGGAAGTCACCGAAGGCACTGAACCCAAGAAATATTCTCGCGTGGACATCCAATTAATACACTTCTCATGCACAAAGAAAACCGTCCCACTGTTCCCCTACTTTGATGATCATTTATGCTGGATTGTTACACCAGATACTGCAACCAATCCCTGCATCGGACCAAACATCTGCATCTGTCTGCAGTCTTGCTGTTTCAGGACCGGACGTTGTAAGATATCATGTCTGGAAATTGTCAACTTTTAGTCAAATTAATTTTTCTAACGCGTTTTTAAAAACTAACATTAATTACTGTTATCTAGATTGAAAGTAATCGAAATAGGTTGAGTCAGGTCTTAATCTTAAGATTTGAGCCAAACAGTGAAATTAGAAATAATGCAAAACGCAGCATGATTTGGGAGCCACAACGGGCATCAGATGCTGGCTCAATTGCTTATTTTAAAAGCAGAGATTGATGGATTTTTGTTAGACTAAAGGATATAGGGAATAAAGGGTATGATTAGTCAGCTTGAAGATCAATCAAGCGGGCGACCCAGTGGTTAGCACTGCTACCTCACAGCGCCAGGGACCTGGGTTTGATTCCAGCCTCTGGCAACGGTCTGTGTGGAGTTTGCACATTTTCTGTGTGTCTGCGTGGGTTTCCTCCCACAGTCAAAACATGCACAGATTAGATGAACTGGCCATTCTAAATTGCCCATAGCGTTCAGGGATGTGTAGACATTAGTCATGAAAAATGCAGAGCAATAGGGTAGGGGAATGGGTCTGGGTGGGATACTCTTCAGAAGATTAGTGTGGACTTTAGATTAGATTAGATTCCCTACAGTGTTGAAACAGACCCTTCGGACCAACAAGTCCACACCAACCCTCCAAAAGAACAACCCACCCAGAAGTGGCCTGTTCACAGACTGTATGGATTCCATGAATCATGATTGTTTTGATTTAAGAAACAATGCTTAAAGGGGTATATGTTCCAGTATTTCTCTCCAGACTTACAATTCCCTGCTAGTTTGGGAAGGTTCTTTGTACCTTCTACTGTAAAAGCAAACCCAACCTATTCGGTAATAGGTTAATCTGCCATTTCTTTCTGTCCCATTCTTTGCTCTTGATTTATTTATTCTGGAAGGAATCAACATTTACTTTCAGTATTCTTCCTTTTTTACAGACTTGTAGAACTACATTTGATTTCCACTTTTTTTTTGCTAGCTTACTTGCATAATCAATTTTTTAAAAAAAAATTTATTGGCTGTCGATTCCTCGTTGCCCTTGAACTGATTGACTGTCTGGGCCATTTCAGGGAGTAATTAAGAGTCAACCCCATCTTTGAGAGTTTGAAATCACAAAAGCCAGACCAGATAAGGTTGGTAATTTAGATGGGTTTTTGCAACAACTGACAATGGTTACATAGTTACCATTAGTTGGCTTTTTTTAAAATTCCAGACTTTTATTGAAGTCAAATGTCACCATTAGACATGGTGGGATTCAAATATGTGTTCTCAGAATATTTGCCTGGGACTCTGGATCACTAGTGATATTAACACCACACCACAATCTCCCACTGTCTCTCCTTTCCGTCCCTCCTTCTTCTACTCTTTAGAAAAAGATTTTGGGCTGCTTCCTAAAATTTCCCTAGTCTTCAGGATTATTATTTTTGACAATCATAAAGCCCCTTACTTTAAATAATTTTTTTTAAAAAAAACTCTAATTAGCTGTGCTTGATCATTTCTCCACCACAGAATTTTTAATCTCTCAATAAAAACTATATTCCTTTACAATTAAAAAAATATTTGTTGAAAAGTTCACCATTTCAGACATACTAGTTTATCCCGATTTAATTTCCGAATCTACTTTAGGAATCTGTGACCTCATACTTTATAATTATTTAAGGCTCCAGTCCAAGTTCTATCATCTTGACTCTTCCAATGAATGTCTGTGGAGAGCGGCTGAAAGACAGCAGCCAAAGAAGGGATTGGGAAATTGAAGAATAAATGAAGAATAGGTTGACTGCTCCCAACTGCTGCGACTTTACGTAGACATTGCACCATTTAGAATATTACGGCTTTTCATGTCAGAGTTCCCTAACTGTCAATATTAACAATCAATGTCCAGCAGACGCAGTTAAAACGTTTATCTGAAAAAAGTTCCATTTTGTTCACTGATCCCCGTTTCTGCCCCGGTGCTTACAGCTGTTGTTCCTTCTGTTCCATCTCTCGCTCCAGGTTCTCCACTTTGTGTTCCAGTTCACGTTTGAACTTGTCGCTCCCCTTCTCTGCTGTATGCTGATCCTTTTCTGCTTGCTGCAATCTGGTGCAATTTAAATCAACTCTGGGTAAAACTGATGCTCACACCAAGGTGGGGGGGGGGGGGGGGGGGGTGGAAAATAGAGCAAAAACAAAAAAAAAAGAACCAAACAACAGGAAACAAGCATCGGCAAATTAAACAGTTGGGAATGTGATCCCAGCTTAGCAAAATCAACCAAGAAGCAGACACCACGGCTTCTGATTTACAATTTTTAATGACTCCTTAATGAAAGAACAACCACAGTGTTTACCAGCATATTGAACACAGCAATGTTACTGGTCTAGTAAAGATTGGAAAGTCCAACAATAGCACTGAAATCACAGGGAATGTGAAAATTAACCAGGAAATGACACTTATGGCTAGCTCCACCTTATGTAATACACAGAAAAATCAAGCTCCCTATGAAGGAATTTCAATAATACAAAATTGCCCACAACCCTTAAACACATCTGTCTCAGTACTGAGTTTTTTTTATTAACTTGCAAGTTGCAGAAATCCTACCACCACACTGTGGTCAAGCTCAAGCACTGATCCTTTCAGATTTTATTCAATCCAGTTGTCTCTTTTTTCCTCCCAAATATGCTAACATTTTCCTTTTTCTCAGTAAGGTGTCGGCTGGTTCACAAGCACCAGTTCCAGAGGTGCCTCACCAAGCATCACCATATAAAGGGCAGTCAATCACAAACTAGGAGCTGAAAACAGCAATCCTACCCAAGAAATAACAGGGCTAATAAAGAGTTTGGGGGGGGGGGGGGGGGGGGGGCGGGGAGTAATGAGCAGGTGGGGGGCAGGGGAAGCAAAGGTGCAAAGTGAACAAAGGGTGTATGAAGGATAAAGAAAGAAAGTTGGGTGGGGGTGGGAGCGAGATAAAGAGAGTTTGAGGTTTTTCTGGGGCGGGGAGGGGGCAGTGCAGGCAAGTGCAGGAGGATGGAGCTTAAAGATCGAACTGGGGAGCAGGAGTGTTCTGCCGAGCACAGCAAAAATATCTGGGGAATAGAGACTGGTGTGGGAAGAGACACACACAAGGAGATAGAAAGAGTGAAAGTAAGAAGGAGAAAGCGAACAAAAAGGGAGGAGAGCATAGTGACACCACAGGCAGTACAGATCTGAAAGGACAATGCACTGAAAATATAGGTCCTGGAAATAAAAACTGCACTGCTGAAATTATTCATTTATGGCTAATTAAACGATGCTCAATATACAGTTTGATGAAACAAAAAAGCTTAAAGTATGAAAATAAATCAACCAGCTTGAAGATTCAGTGTTTTAAGAGCCAGCAAAGGATGACTAAAAAATTAGTAACGTGGGCTAATATAGAATGAGAATAAAGTTTTAAGAAATTTAAAATCAGACTGTTAAATAGCACCTAAAACTAGTAAAAGAAAACAAATGAGTGCAACTGTGAGTCTCTTGAGACAGAAGGATTTATAATGTACAAAAGGGAGTGGACCTCCACACAAAGAACATGCAGAAACTGAGGAGAACCATGAATTTAATGAGAACAAAGAATTTAATGTGATTAATATTGGTGAGGAAGAAATACTGCAAAGATTAATGGGTTTACAAATCTGACAAATTCCCCTGGACCCGAATGTCTTGAATTTGTAATCTACGTGAGATAGCTATTTGCAAAATCATTCAATGTTACCAGAGGTTTGGAAGAGAGCAGATGCAAAGGGAAAGGAGGTAGAGAGAAAAAAACAAATTCCACGTGTTCAGGAAAGTGCGAGAATTCACCACTGTGTGGAAACAAGCCATGTAGAAATCATAAGTAGATAGGATTCAATGTGATTTATAAAGAGGAAAACTGTGCTCAGCCAGTATATTTGTAATGTCAAGAATGTAATGAGCAGAATAGATACAAGGATATTGCATCATTGGATTTTCACAAGATATTCAATACATTGCCAGGATTATTATATAAGGTTCCCTGGCTTAGCAGTAATATTTTAGCATAGACAGGTCATCATTTGCAATAGCTTCTCCTCCTCAAACTATCATCTCTGGCATTCAAGGATTGATCCTTGGCTCCCTCCTACTGCAGGTTGCCCTGGGAGACATCAAAATTCATGTTCGTGTCCCACATGTATGCCAATGTAGGTGCATCAGCAGTCGGCCAATCAGTTCCTCAAGCCTGTTCAATAAGATCATGATCTGACTGTAACCTCAAATCCATATTCTCACTTACCCTGATAACTTTGCACTCCCTTGCTTAACAATTGCCTACTCCTGCCCTAAAAATATTCGAGGACTCTACTTCCACCAATTTTAGAGATAGAGTGTTCCTAAGACTCTCAACACCTGAGAGTGTTTTGCTAAATACCCAATTCAACCTCATGATCACCACTCAATTTCTCCACTCTTAATTATCCAAAATCCAGTATTGATAAACAGAAATTTCCTCCAAATAAATATGGGGAAGACAAAACCATAGTCTTCAGTCCCTCTGGCAAACTCCATTCACCAGCCACTGAAACGATCCCTCGCCTTGGAAACTAAGGCTGCACCAAACTATTCACAACAACATTAACATCCAAGATCAACTTCCAACCATGGAGATGGACTGCTTCTACATCATCTGACTTCACTATTTCAGCTGATACCCCACTGGAACCCTCACCCATGCTTCTGTCACCTCCACATTCCAATACATTCCCTCTCAGTAACTCACTTTCTACCCCTCATAAATTTGAGAGGATCTAAATCTATCCTGCCCCACCCCACCTCCCCCATACTCCCAGTGCGCACTGACCCAAGTCCAGCATTAAAAGTCTCAACCTTGCTTTCAAGTCAATCTGTGGTCTGCCCCTCTCAACATATCAGTATCTCCTTCAGTCCCACACGCCCAACCAGTCAACATATTCTCACTTCACTCTGTCCACTGTTCCAGTAGCCTGGACCCCAGGATTTGGAATCCCTTTCTGCACCTCTTCACTTTTAAAAGGCTCCTCAAAACACCTCCTTGACCAAGCTCATTTGCCTACTCTCTCCTTTTATGGCTCAGTGTATAATTTGCCATTATTATGCTGCAGTGAATGGCCTTGGAGGCCCTACAAATGTAAGCTGCCGTTACAATGGATTAAGGACAAGAGAATCAGAAATAAATAGATCATTTTCAAGTGGGTAGGTTGTAGCTTGTGTAGAGCCTTAAGGATCAAAGCTAAGGTCTTATCTATTTATATCCCTTATTGATAACTTTTAGATATAAAAAAACAGAACAAAGTAACAAGATTTACTGATGATTGAAAAAAAAAGATAGGAAAGCAAGCTGTGAGGACAGACTCTACAAACTGAGAAAAGGAAGAGGGACAAGGTAGGCAGAGAGATGCAATGGCGAAGTGTATTGTGAGAAGGGGTGGGCCGAAAGATGGGATCACCGGGGGAGCCAGACAGCAGGGAGCCCAGAGAAAGAGGGCCTGCAAGCAGAGTGAGAGAAAGAAGCTGGGTTGGATTGCGGGTGTGTGCATTGGGGGGGGGGGGGGGGGGGAGGTGCCAACAGGGAAATGGGAAGAGCCTAAGCAATGGGGGTGTAGGAAGAAAAAAAAGTGCAAAAATAAGGCTTCAGCATACAATGAGAGAATGCAAGAGCAAGAAGAAGCAGTTCATGAAATCAAATCTTAGATGAGAGAGATAGGTTAACCCTATGTTTGGGAGAACATTTTGTCCCTCTCATAATCTGCTTTCTAACATTATTCCCACTGAACACACTAAGCTTACACCTTTAATTTGATTAGGAATTAGGTTGCCATGAAATTCTAAATATTATTCTCTCTACCAACACACTTCAGACAAGAAATGGCAACAGTTCGGGTTTGATCTAATAAATCTTTGTCACTTAAGGTCATCAAATGGAACAAACAGGGAGAAGCAAAGAGGCAGGAAATAAAAATGAAAATAAAAGGGGAAGAAAGAAAGAGATGTTAATAGCAGTGACAGTACCAAACACAGTAGCAGTAATGTTTCTCAATACAATGGGTAATGATAGGAATAAGTGGGAGCAGCGAAGGTTACACAACACATGTAGAAAGGTACTGTCAGCTCTGCTCATAATCAGCAATACCTTGCTCGCTCCCAGACCAACGAATCGCTTCACGTGAGCCCATCTAACCAAAGGACAAAACCTTTCATTTTCTATTGTCTATTGTTGATACACTAAGTCTTCAGGCCTCAACCTATGGAAACCTTTGGTTGAGATTCCTTGCATCCCAATAGCTCTCCTCTGTAACCTGGATAGGAGCCTAAATGGTGGCAGTCACCAGGTTATTCCATCATCAAAGTATCTGTAAATCTGACCTGCTCACACCTGTTTTCTGATTCTGGAAGGTGCAAATATATCTTTAAAATGTAAATGATTGGAATTAGATTAAAACTAACAAGTTGAGTAATCTCAACATTTTCATATTTCCAACCACTTTGTCTTTATTTTGGATTTGCAATATTTTGCTTTCATACTGGAATCAAAATTCATGCAAAACAGTTACACCCATAAACCAATCTGCAGCAAATTTTCCTTTTGTAATGGTACTCAGCCAGGCCAGGCAGGAAATCCCCAGCTTTGATTGGAACTGCACTGTCTGGGGCATCAGGTACACAAGTTACAGGAAATATCAATCCCTCAAGATATGCAGAAAATGAAAATAGTCAAAAAATGGGACACTGGAAAAGCACAGCTGATCCGGCAGCATCCAAGGTACAGGAAAGTTGACATTGAGCATAAGCTCTTCATCACATCTCTCCTGCTCCTCTGATACTGTCTGACTGGCTGTGCTTTTCCACTGCTACACATTTTGACTCTGATCTCCAGCATGTGCAGTCCTCACTTTCTCCTAGAAAACTAAAATAGGCAAGGAATGTACTCCTGATAAGTTTCAGGAAAGTCAAAAACTATTTGTCCACTGGAAGAAATTTAGCTGGCTGGGTTTGGGAAGACGTGATAGCAGGCTCCATTACTTGACTCAGGTGCTATATGAAGAATAAGCAAAAGGGTAAAGAATAGGAGCCAGCACCTATGCAACTGTTTCGTTCCAAGAGCTGGGGAGAAGGGTCAGGAATTGACTGGGATGTTGTACCTTTGCTCCATCCGTTTCATTGCAGCTGTCACTTGGTTGGTCTTCTCCTCCAGCCGAGTCATCATCTCACGTTTCTGCTTCAAACCGTCTTCAGAACCCTAGATTCCAAAGAAACACAAAGCAATACCTTAGAAATGGAGTTCCTCAACTATCCAGAACTGAACATGGATGAGTGCTATGAGGACCAAACTGAATCAATACAAACAACTTAGTGGATATTAAATGATTAAACTATTAGAGGAATGGCTGTCAGATAACTGAATATATCAGTTTCTAAGTCTACAGACAAAACTGAAAAATGCTAGTAGGAAAGAGTAGCCTTAATATGAAGAATAAAATAATTTCAACGATGAGAGGATGCAACAAGATGCAAGCATGCAGACTTTCTGCATAGAAAAGGGTTTCAGACTCTCATGAGAGCTGTACTTAGATGCACTGGTAGTAACAGTGAGGTGTTAGATTACATAAATGCATTGATTAGTTTTGTATGCAATTTTAATGGCAGATTTTTACTTTCGAACCAATCAAGAGACAGACTAGCCAGGTGAGAAAAGGAATGAATTTGTGTGCCATTCAGATTTCAGCAACAGCATGTCCTGGAACCAACAAAAGGACAAATGCATTTGATTTAGTAATGGGTAAGGAGCCAGATTTAGTCAAAGCCTAATGATGATTGAAGTTATGATCAAGTGCAATGTACTGTTTGAAAGCAAGAAATATGAAATAACTACAAAGGTTCAAGATTCAGGGCAAGGCTGCCTTCAATAGATGGTGTTGATAAAGGAGGAAATGGTGAATATACTGAATAAAGACTTTGCTTCCAAGATTAATGCAAGTTAGCAGTGGAAAAATTCATGGCCCATATTAAAGTAAAACTCAAGTCCAGACGGTTTCCATCCCAGAATTTTAAAGGAGGTGGATGAAAACGTCACTGATTCCCTGACCTGTAACCATTCAAAGTTTTTGATTTGAGCTTTGGTCCTTTAGTTTATTTAGAAAAGTGACAGCCTAAACCTCATTGGGAAACTGTAGGAGCCTGTAATTAACAAATCCTGACTGAACTTTTTGAAAATTTTCAGGTGATCAGAGGTTGAGTGTCAATTTGTAGTGTTACATCATGGGGCAAACCCTCCTGCTTAATTTAAACCAGCAACACAAACGATTTATCCCATACAGTAATCGGTGAAAATTTGAAGGGCCAAGAACTATTTAAAGTAAAAATTAACAACTTGATTTCTTAAAGTATAACAGAGAATAATTAACTATTTACAACTCTTCTCTCTAACCAATCTTTTACTTTCCCTTCTATAAAAGGAGTCCGATAAAACCCCCGATCAAGATTTACTGAAAAATTCAAATTTCAAAACCAGCCAGCTGTCAAACTTTCTCTTTATATCTTCCACTGTAGATTTGCTCGCCAAGTCAGTGTCGATGTTTTTGTCTGTGCAAACTCCTTCTGTAGACAGGTATCCCTCACAGTTCTGACTAGCAGCCTACATCTGTTGGTTTAACGACAGTTCTCCTCAACTGTTCTATTTTTCCCAATCTTATACCCCCAAAGCATCGGATTGTATCATTGGCTTTTAATCTTGTCAATATACTCAATTCAACTTGATTGGAGTTTGGTATTTTTCAGGGTATAATTTAAACTGATTGCCTGGAGACAAAAAGAAATTCAAATTAGGCCAATCAGCTGCTGGACCAAAAAGGTTACATTATATCTTGTTCAGAACATTTGGTGCTCTCAGGTAGTTCTGTTCGCTTTTCACTTTCTTAAAAGGTACAGTACACCCACATCTTCATAATAATAGCAAGTAAATTAAACATGACTAATCTGACTGAATACAGACAATCTCTGGATTGCAAATGGTTTCTGTTTGACTGCATTCACAAGTCAATTTCTACACAAATCAAAACACAATGCAGGGACAATATAAAGCATCTATTCCAAAGTACAGGAAATGTTTGTATGTCAGATGAAACATAGACAAGCAGGAGGTTAGAAGAACACAGCAAGCCAGGCAGCATCAGGAGGTGGAGAAGTCAGCGCTTCTGGTGTAACCCTTCTTCAGGGGTGGGGGTGGTGCGAGGAGAGCTACAGAGTAGGGATTGGTGAACACAAGTCAGGGATACGAATAGAACATAGACAGCCTGCACAGTCTGGAAGCAGGCCATTTGGGCCCCATCGCGTCCAGTGACCCTCCAAAGAGCATCCAATCCCCTATCCTATCCCAATAATCCCGCATTTCTCATGGCTAATTCACCAGTCTGAAATCCCTGTACACTATGGGCAATTTAGCATGGCCAATCGATCTGTGGGACGAAACTGGAGCATTTGGAGGAACTGCATGCAGACATGGGGAGAATGCGAAAACTCCACAGATGACAGTCGCCTGAGGCTGGAATTGAACTTGGGTCCATGGTGCTGTGAGGCAGCTTTATTTAAAATGCAATCTTATACAGGGATGTAATAAGTATGAACATTTGTAAGTCAGATAATCATAAATTAGGGACCTCCTGTATTTTGAAGAGATGATTGTAGTAGCAAATAGGGAAATGTGATTTTAATTCGGTAACAGTCTCTTACGAGGTACTTACAGTTGAAGCTCATGGAACTGACTGCCAGTTATTGTTCTAGATTATTGATCAATTGTCCAGAGACAACTTGTTGGGACAGTGGTAGGGATTGTAATTAACAGGTCATGACTAGTGATGCTCCTCAAAAGAGTATCTTTGTGTCCTCAGATATTGACTGCTATCATCAACAACTTAAATAATGGGAGAGAAAGATACATAGCTAAATTAGCCAATGACAGAATGATACTGGATACCGTCATAAAACTAAGAACTGTGGATACTGGAAATCTGAAACAAAAACAAACTGCAGAAAACAGAAACTCAGCAGGTATGGCACCTGTGGAAAGAAAGAAAAGTTAACGCTTTAAGTCCACAGATCCTTCTTCAGAACTTCAGATACTAGATATTGTTTTGAAAATCAGACTGAAAACTCGCTGATTGGTGGAGTCAATGATGCTCCTTCCATTGCAAGATTAGAAGTGGGAATGTTTACAAATGATTATACAATGTTCAGCATCATTTGTGACTCCTCAGATACGGGAGGAGTCCACGTCCACATGCAGAAAGACACAGACCATATCTAGATTTCAGTTGACAAGTGGTAGACCATGACCATCTCCAGCAACAGAGAACCTAATCTTTGCCCAAAGACATTCAACAGCATTACCATTACTGAATTCCACTGTTAATGTCCTGGAGAGGTGTTAGAGTTAATTTGTTCTGCTGACCTGTAAGAAATTGGATGTTCTGGGCAGAATGTAAACATTTACATAGTCAGCTCCTGCAATTCAGAATCAACTCACACAGCCATCTCCTGCAGTTAAGAAAGAATAAGAACACTGCAGTTAAGAACCTAATCAGTTTAGAAACAATTTAAATCAGTTCCTGCAGTTAAGGAATGACCTAATCACATGTTTCTGGAAATAATCAAATCACTACATTGCGTCATTGGTGGCATGTGACTGTGCTGTAAAATCCTGTATAAAGGAGGACTGTTCCCTCATTCAGAGAGGGATCTCTTGACATGGCTCCACAAGCCCCACGAAGTGCGTCAAGGATTCCTCCAAAAGCTTGTACTTGCTTAATAAATTTTCGCTGCCCACTGAAGTTGGTGTATTGCAATTGCGTCAAGTGTGTAAGAACTTCAAGAAAAAGAACCTAACACTGGAGTTATCACTGACCAGAAACTGAACTGGGCTTGCGATATACTGTGGCCCCCACAGCAAGTCAGAAGCTAGGAATCCTGCAGAGTAAGTGACCTCCTGACTCAAAGCTTATCCACCAGCATTCCCACTAAGTTTCTTACCAGGGCCTGAGACTTGTGCACAGCAGCAAATTCCAGAATGAGAAGTATACTGATGCCAATCACCGTGCATGGAACAATGGAGCAGCTGCACACACTTGCAGCTTGGAGGGAATGTTGCTCTCTACAAGAAGCAAGTCTGGAGTGAGATGGAATACACCCCACTTGCCTGGGTAAGTGTAGATTCTACACCACTCAAGCAGCTTCAAACCACCCAGGACAAAGCAACCACTTGACTGGAATCACATCCACAAACCTGCATTCCCTCCACCATCAACACTCATCTACAGGAAGCAATGCAGAATTTCACCAAGGTTCCTTAGACAACACCTTCAAAATACACAACGAATATCATCTAGAAGGACAAGGTGACATACGGAAACACCACCACCTACAAGATCCCCACCAAGCCACTTACTGCCCCAACTTCGAAACATTGCGACATCCTTTCAGTTTCATGGAAATCAAAATCCTGAAATATGTTCTGTAACGGTATGATAGGTCCACTTACAGCAAATGGACTGTAGCAGTTCACCACTACCTTAGGGAAACCACCGGCAATGTCCTCATCCCGTGAATGAATAATAAAAATAGGAATATGGGTAGAAACATAAAACTTGTTGGACACACTGATATAGTAAATAAATGAACATGTGATGAATGGATTTCAATATGGGTAAACACTTTGGACTTAAGTAGGACAGATAGAGTACTTTCTAAATCATGAAAAAGTACAAGATCATTAAAACTCCATGAACAGGTGCAGAAAATAATTCAGGCCTATCGGAAGAAATGGAACACATTTCCATAGAATTTATGCTGCAGCTATATAAAACCATGTTAAGATTGCATCTACAGATCTGGAGTACTGCAAGCAGTTCAGGGAACTACCCTGGGGTGAATATATTGACCTTGAAAGAAGAAACAGATTTACTAGAATGATAGCTGGACCCTCTGAGTAATTTCTACTTTCTACATTCAAGAGAATGAGGTCGAAGTACCTACTTAACCTCAAGACTAGATTGCATGCGAGAGCGCTTTACTTCAACAGCAATTGGTCATCTCAGTATTTGTTTTCAAAGTGTTTTTAATTTCGCACGTTGGAAATCAACACATGGCACAAAGCTACTTACTTTGAGCTTCTGAAACATCTCCACGTTAATAGCTTTCACCTCCTCAAGCTGGTGCCGAAGGCTTATCAGTGCATCCTGCTTCTCATGAATATCCTTCTCCAGCAGTTTCATGGCCAGCTCCATCTCCTGCTTCATGTTAATCTGTACCAAAAGGTCACTCTCTACATCCTGCCAAGCAATAAAAAAAGCCTCAGCTATGTCACCATTCACCCACAAGGAACAGGGGAGGAAGCAAAGGGGACAGCGAAGAAAAGTCAAGGAAGGAGAGGTGATGTTAAGCGAGGAAAGAACATAAAAGGGAGATTGTGGTGGTGGTGGGATGCCAGAAAAGAGAGGGAGGGAGGAGCCACGGAATAATGGGGATAACTGCATGGGGCAGGGAGATGGAAGAAGATCAACCAACTTTGTACACTCCTAAAGAACAATTACATTTTTAAAACAATATCCCATTCACAAAACCATGACGACTCTGCTTGAATGCACTATGATTGTTTAAATCATTTTCCCCATGGCACTTTTTACCAGTTCTGTTTTCATAATGTGATACTATGGTTTTAAGGGTACATTTTGCTTGGAGAGGTTTTGAGCCACAGGTGATAAGCTGCCTTGTCCAAGCCAATTAAGTAAACAACTTGAGAGGCTGTGGGTATTTATTTAAAAATCAGAACAGTAGAAGCAGCACGTATGGAGACAGGCTCCCAGAGAATCAGGAGTTTAGTTTAGCTTTCTGTAGTTAAGGGATTTTGAAGTTGGCCATGGAAGCTGTTACATCTCTCAACCAGAGCAAAAAAAACAGAGGTTCTCTCTCTCGGTGCCCTTTTCTCCTGAACTGGATAAAAGCTGCACATGAGACAATCTATCTTCCTTGCCTTTGTCAAGGAGTCCATAGAACCCCTATTGTGGAAACTGGCCATTCGGTCCAACGTGTCCACAACGAATCTCTGAAGAGCAACCCACCCAGACCCATACCCCTACATTTACCCCTTCACCTAACACTACGGCAATTTAGCGTGGCCAATTCACCTAACTTGCAAATCTTTGGGTTGTGGGAGGAAACCCACACTGACATGGGGAGAATGCTCAAATTCCACACAGTCGCCTGAGGCTGGAACTGAACCCAGGTCCCTGACACTGAGGCAACAGTGCTAACAACTGAGCCTCAATATATTACTATCTCAGATCATTTAACAACTAAACAGCAACTGTTCCATTATTCTTTTCATAGAATTTCATTGAATCCCCACAGTGTGGGAACAGGCCACTTGGCCCTAAATGCCCACACCGACCTTCTGAAGAGTGTCCCCCCCCCCCCCCCCCCCCAAATCTCTATTACTCTACATTTCCCTTGACTAAATGCCCCTAACCTACACATTTCTGAACACTATGGGCAATTTAGCATTGCCAATTCATCTAACCTGCACATCTTTGGACTGTAGGAGGAAACCAGACCATCTGGAGATTTTCCGATAGAGTTAAAGTTACCAATTCTTCCTCCTTTTGCTTGCATGTTAACTGTAGGTAAGAATAAAGTGTGTTTTGCTGAGGGCCAAGTAGTGTAACCAATCAAATTACATCTCGAACACGGCATCTTACACTTGCCTTTAAACAAAAAAGTTTAAGCTATCTCCTGGAAATATTTGAAGGGGGTTTGATCAGGTCCATAACAATAAACTCAAATAAAGGCCATTTAAAGGGCAAGACACTAGCTCATGCCTGAACTTCTCAATCTCAAATTAAAATCAAAAATCATATTACTGGTATCTAGATAATCTTTTATTGTTAATATTATTTAATCCTATCTCATTACACATTACCAGATTCAAAAAAATGTTGGTCCCTGTAGGTTCCAGACACAAATCACGAATTCTCATTCAGTTATGGACACTGCATTTCAGGAAGAATTTTTTTTGGTCTTTTTGGCTGGGGTAAAGCACAGATTCACCAGAATTCTTCTTTTAAACCAATACTAAAGGGGTTAGAAAGTTGTCCAAAATTGTCTCTTACTGATTTAGAAAACTGAAGATTAGTCTGGTCAATGTATTTAGAATGTCAGAATGATCTGAGGGGGTAACTGGTAAGAAACACCTTCCAGCATGGGAAATTCAGAATCATGGGTTTAATCTTTAAATTGAAAGTGATCTATTCGTGAATGATATCAGGAAACAGCTACTTTTCCTCCAAACAGCACATTCCAACAGAAAGCTACTGTGATAGGTATCATCACTGTGCGCCTGGAACCCAGAGGAAGTGACATACCCATTATTGCTGCCTCTTTCTCACCCTCTGTTTCCCACTTCCATTGCTATTCCACTAGCCTTATGGTGGGCAGCTTGTGCATTTTCTTTTTAAATGTGTTAATGGGAAGTGGGCATCTCTATCTGGCCAGACGGCATTTAATAGTCAACTGCACTGCTGTGGGACTGGAGTCACACGTAGGCCAGATTGGCTAAGGATGGCAGATTTCCTTTCTTAAAGAGCACTGGTATATCAGATAGTTTTTCTCTTTATGAGGATTGACATTAATTAACACCTTGCCATTAGGTTAGCTTTTAATTCGATATTTTATTGAATTTCCATTTTACAGTGGCATTCAAACAAAAGCCCCAAGAATCGTAGCCTGGGTTTCTGGATTACTAGGTAGAGTAACATTATCACCACATAACTCCTCCCTTTAGTTGCTGAATCAGTGATTTAATAATTTTATATCTAATTCTGATGGATCCAATTCAAATCACGTAAGAAATTGAAACAGAAGTAGGCAAATCCAGTCCGAGCCTGCTCTGCAATTCAATTGGATCATGGCTGAACTGGCATTCCTCAATCCTCTTCCCTGACCTTTCCCCATGACCCTTGATTCCCCTACTGATCAAAATTCCTCTCAGCACAAAGTTCTCTGCACCCACAGCTCTCTCTAGCAAGCAGTTCCAAAGACTCCCAACACTTAGAAGAAATTCATCTTCATCTCAGCCTTAAATTGGCACCTTTTTATTCTGAGACAACACCCTTTGGTGCTAGACAATCACTCCATACCAGAGATCATCCGAGTGAATGTCTCTGAATGGCTTTCAATGAAACAATATCTTTCTTTAAACTGAAGGGACTAATACTGCTCACAGTACTGCTGACATACCTTGTACACCTGCAGTAAGACTTCCCTTTTATACACCAACCCATTTGAAATGAGGGCCTTTCTGATTACCTGCTGCATCTGTGCTCATGCTTCATGCACAAGTATCCCCAAGTTCATTTGTTTTGTAGCTCTCTGCAGTTTTCTCCATTTAAATGCTGTTCTTTTGTACTTTCTTCCAAAATAAACAATTTCACATTTTCCAACATTTTCCATTTGCTAACTTTTTGACCATTCACTTAACCTATCAACGTTTCCCTGTAAACTACTTACATCCCTCTTGAAACCTGCCTTTCAAAATATTTTAGTGAATTCTGCAAATCTGACTAAGGTACATTTGCTTCTTTCCTCAAAGAAATGTGTCATAAAGCATATTTTTCAATTCAAAAGTACAACTTCTAATGGCAGGACTTGCATGTGTAGTGAATGGGTGCCCTGCAGTTACAGTGGCAGTGACAGCAAACAAAGCCTTCACGTCAAAAGGTCAATGAAATCCTCAAGCTCTCTATCCTAAAATGAGAGAATTCTTGGTTCTATACTCCACTCATATCTCTGGCCCAAGTACATTTCCTCCTCTGTCCTTTTCACCATTAGTCATAGCCACCCTAACCTTTTCCCAATCCCACCTAGATTAGAACATTCCTTCCCACATTAATATGATTTTGTAAGACTTACAAAACTTAACTGAGTAATAGATACAGTACCTAGTACTAATTAACTGTTCCATCAACACATCCCTTGGCAAAAATGTAAATTCAGACACAGAGTCTTGCGGGCAGTTTCCCAATCCAGGAGGAAAAAACATCAAGGGAGATTTCAGAGAAAATCACAGTTAGGAATCGTTTATTGAAGCTTGCAATCCTCCTGGGAGCCAAGCAGCTTCTACTGCTAAAACATTAGAAAGCCTGATCTGGGAGAACTGGCCACTCCCCTTCCATTGTTATAACTGCTTTAAAAAAAAAGCCTGTTAACCTGCTGACATAGACAGTCTCTGTAACTACTTCAGCACTCCTGCCTTTACAACCTCTCTTTCAAAAAAAAACCCAGGACTAAATAACCTTAACCAAAACATTGTCACAGTGACCTGTCATTACTGTGGGAATTCAACACAATCACCGTCTAGAGGAAACTACTACATGAAAGGCAATCAGCTAAAGGTCACACACCTGGCGCATACGTGACTCTTCTCTCAGCTGTCTCCGCGCCTCAGTGAACATGTCATCTAGTCCCTGTCGAGTGCCCTTGTAGGTCTCCAGCTCTGCAGACACATCCAGTTTCACCAGCTAAATAGATAACACCTTTTGTGAGACATAAATGCAGTAACAACAGGTGCATGCAAGAATACAGATGGAAAAGGATAGACTTCTGCCCAGTCCCTCCCTTGCCGCAGCTGCACACAAACTAAATTTATTCCTCCTCAGATCAGTGGTAGTGCAGTGGCAATTTTCATTGTAATGCAGGGCAGAGGTAGCAAACAAACTGATATTTCGCTTGATAGTCACTATTCACATCAGCCAGTGTTAACAGGTCATGCAAGCAATGTCATGATCAAACATACATTCTCTCACCATGCTTCACAAGCCTAACTCCTACACTCACTTTCATTCATACATACATATTATCTGTTTCTTTCCCTACTCAAGCATACTTCACCTGTAAAGGATTGGGGGGGGGGGGGGGGTAAAAAGAAAAGAGGATTGACTAAGGGGTTTAGAGAAAGAGGACTCAGTTATAGAGTGGACGGGGTTGCTGTAGAAGGGCCAAAGAAGAAATAATTGACAGAATTCACACAGGAGAGGGGCCTGGATTTAATGAGTAAGAGGGTATAGTACGAGTCAAGCTTTGGCAGATGTGGGAGAGAGGATATGGGGAAATATGATTCAAAGAGGAAAGGGAGGAAGGTTTTAATGGTATGGTTGAAGAGAGGGAGGCGAAGCTGGGACAGGTTTTGCATTTTAATTTTAGATGTTTTTGAGAATCTTTGAAGCAACACTTGGACAGTCTGGAGCCCCCCCCCCCCCCAACACACACACACACACACACCTCCAGATGTTGCTGGGTCTTCATTAACATTTGGATATTTTCATTGCGAAACTGAACGTTTTCTTCTTGCAATCGAATTATGCTGTTTTTAGCGATTGCCAACTAGGAGGAAAAGAGCAACAGAGAGTCAGAATTCAGCACAACTTGCTATTTATATTCGTGTATTGAAAGTACATAGCATCACCTTGCATTCCTATTCAGTCGTACAGCATAGGAACAGGCCTCTTAGCCCAGCATATTTGCACCAACCAAGAAACTCCAAACTATACTGATCCCATTTACCTGCACATGGTCCATTGCCGAATATGCCCTGGCATTTCAAATGCTGAGAGAGCATCTGCCTCCACCACGTTCCATACTTCTCATGCTCCTCTAAGCTGCTTCCTGATCTTAAACTCACATCCTCTGATCTTAGATACATCTGCCATGAGGAAAAGAATTTCCTGATCTAGCCCTTGCCTCCCAATTTTGTAAGCCTCAATTATATTGTATGCCTCAGCCTCCTCTATGACAAGGAATACAAACCCAGATTATCCAGTGTCTCCTCATAACAGACTTTTCATCCCAGGCCACATCCTGGTGAATCTCCTTTTATACTCTCCAGTATGATCATATCCTTCTAATCGTGTAGTGACCAGAAGTGCACACAGTATTCCAAGTGTGGCCTAACCAACGCCTTATAAAGTTGTAACATGGCTTCCGTGCTCTGATATTGAACACTCTTGTTTAATGAAGCCAAGCATCCCATATGTCTTTATCATCACCCTGTCTTAACCTGTGCTGTCACCTTCAGAGATCTATGAACTTATACACAGAGATTCCTTTGATCCTCCATACTCCCTTAGGGAGCATTCATTGTATACATCCTTCTCTTATTAGACCTCCCAAACTGTACTTATTGGGATGAAATTCTATCTGCCACTGTTCTGCTCAACTTGCCAGCTGATCAACATCAGACTGTAGCCAGAGACCATCACACTCATTTTCCTAACAGTGTCAACAGCTCTTCAAAACGCTGTGTGTACAAGTAGACCTGACATTTGGCCAATTCCAGCACATTATATCTGTGAGATCTTCACTTCTATTTGAACCTGTGAGCTTTGTGTAGAGGTGTGCAATATAAACAGCATTACACCTGGACTCTAACGGAATAAAGCCAACACAGCACCAGCGTGACTTCTGGAGTAATCCTCAAGTAGAGTTGGTCTCCACCACATGAAATAATCCTGGTGTATAAGTAATCACAAAATGGAACAGAGTGCATTAGGGTGTCATTGTGCCCAGCAAATGTCTACAGTCACAAAATGATGGGGCTTAATGATGAGAACGGAACTCTTCTCAATGCTTTATAAATATCAGCACTTCAAAAGGATAATAATAATCAGTTCAAAATATTCACTGCTTAAAATGTAAAATAAGTCTGAAAGTGACTGAAAGCACTTAAACATTAGAGGATATTAAAGAAACAAACTTAGAAGCAATACCTCTTCAATTAATTTAGAGTTTGCCTTCTCAAGTGAGTCAACTCTGCCTTGCAGACTGCCAACTGTTGAACTGAAAAATAGATGCAAAGAATTGTATTAATATATTCACTGAAACAACCCAGGGGTATGCAGAGTGTGAAATGGAAGAGGTAATTGGCAGCAATAGTTAATTGTGAATTTAATCTACGAGATAATTCTAATCAGGGGATGGGGTTCTTGTCCATTTGGAGCACATTTTGGAAGCGTTGAACCAAAAAAATCCAGTTTTCAAGCTTTTCCAGGAAGTCTCAGACAATGCACACTTGAATTTGCATGTGCATTTTCAGTGTTAAAAAAATTAATTCTTCTCTTTTGTATCAACAGCAACCTACCATGGGTAAAGGAAACACACAGTCCACTTATCAAATGTGCAAAGCTTAGCAATTTCATTTTTGCAGTCAGTATCAATAGCCACTGCCAACTCATGTTATTATCAACAATATCCCCCGAACCCCAACTAATCCCCTGAACAACCTCCCCCAGCTAATGTACGAAAGGTCAAAAGATCCCTGCTCCCTCCAAGAAGCAAATGCCCAAGTGTCAGAGATGCCTTCAGCTAACACCTGAGCATCAACTATTTCAGATAATGCTTAACGGAATGTGATGTCATCACCAAATGCATCTTTTCCTTTCAGTATTCCTAAATGATGTTCCTTCCTGGTCCACTTCACAGTCACCCCCATATCCCTTTCCTTTGGCAGCAGTGAGTGTACCGGAGATGCAGCATTTACCTTTACCCCATTCCTTCTTATCACTATGCCTAAAATATATTTTCCAAGTGATACAGCAATTTACTTCTACTTCCTTCAGTTTTTTTTGAAAATTCACTCAAAGGATGTGACATCATTGGTTGGTCAGCATTCACTGACTGTCCCTAGTTGCCGTTGAGAAGGCAATGGTAAGCTATTTCTTTGAACCTCTTCAGTTCATATACTGTAGTTACAGTCACAATGCCATGAGGGAGGGAATTCCAGCATTTTGATCAAACACTGCTGAAGGAAAAGCAAAATATTTCCAAGTCAAGATGGTGAGTAGCTTGGAAGGGAACTTGCAATGGTAATGTTCCAATGTATCTGCCGTTTGTCCTTCTACAAAGAACTAGTTCTGCATTTGGAAAATGCTGTTGAACGATCTTTGGCAAATTCAGCAGTGCATCTTACAGATTGTACACAGTTGAGCCTTGGTGAAGTGGGTGCAGTGCCAATCAAACGGCTGTGTCCTGCACCCTGTCAATGGTACTTTGGGCATGCACTCATCCAGGCAAGTGGGGAATATTCCATCACATTCCCGGCTTGAGCCTTGTGGATCCTGGACAGACTTTGGGAAGTCAGGAGGTAACTTACGCATTACAGTATTCCCAGTCTATGACCTGCTCTTATAACCAGCCATTCACATCCTGTGTTGCCACAAAACCTTTTATCATTTCATCTCTTATCTTACACCCAAATTTTGTTCCTTAACCTCTCTGCCTCTTTTCAATTTTGTCAAAACCTCATTATTTTGAAAGGTCATCAAACCGAAATGTGAACAGTTTCTCTCCCGAGGCTACCTAACTCAAGTATTTCCAGCATCTTTGGTTTTTATTCCTTTGTGCCCTTATCCTTCAAAAGTATCCTGACCAAAGTATTCTTACACACAGTCAGGGTCTCACCTTCAATTATAAACATTCTTGGAAACAACAGTTTAAAATTATTTTCATTTTTCAATTGCGGGCCAAGGAGAAGGTGTAAAGGGATGGCTGCAGTTTTAAAAGTCATGTTTACTGCAACATGTTGTGTCTGGGGGGGGTGCATATATGGAACGAGCTTCCAGAGGAAGTGGTAGAGGCAAGTACAATGACAACATTTAAAAGACATTTGGACAGTTACATGAATAGAAATGGTTTAGTGGGATGTGGGTCAAATGCTGACAAATGGGACTAGTTCAGTTTAGGAAATTGGTCGGTATAGATGAATTGGGCTGAAGGATCTGTTTGAATGTTGTACGGTTGGCTGTACGTATGTATTTGTATTCACAGTTGCATTTTCTTTAAATAGTGAGAGCAGAAGCAGATACGATGGAGTCAATAAGTTCTGAACTAAGGGACAACTGCTTAGCAACAATGTTTTGGTTGGCTCCTGACTAAATGATCAGTCAGTCAAGCAAAGCTTCAAAAAAATCTCTCTCGCATTCATGTGTAAGTACCAGCAAGTTGTCTTCCACTCATCATCATCTGCAAATTTACTGTTGAAGGGGAAATAAAATACCTCCAGAAACACTGAATGATGAATTCTCAACTAGTGAATGAAAGAGCAGATCAGTGTGTAAACAATCAAAACTAAACCAAAAGAAACAGCCTATCTTGTAGTCTACACTGGTGCTAACAAATCTTTTCCTTTTTTATAGTCAGAGTGCTCGACAGAGCTGAAAATCTTTAATCTGCACCAGTCAAACAATTCTCTCTAAATATTAATGATGTGCCTGTCTGATTATGAATGTAGGTGATACCTAAAAAGGAGTGGAGTTTAACCTATAGAAAATTATAAGTTGACAATTCATATTTCCCAATGACCATTGGTTAAAGACAATTTAAATTGTTAAGTACAGAAACCTGGTAAGTACTTTCTTTTAGCCAGAGTTTGTCAGTCTGATAAATTGGAGACTTTGGATTGCTTTAACTATATCTTTGCACATGCGCGACAACTCAGAATAGTGGGCTTGATTGCCAGGGCACAAGCCCCGAGAGCTGTGACACTTTTTATTCCTCAGCCTCACAACCTTCTCCTTATTTAAAAGTTTCACTGTGTTCTAAATTTCTTGCATTTAATCCTCCATTGGAGGCTAGTCAGTCAGTAGAAATAACCCTTTTCTGTCCTATCTCATCATACAGACTTAGCAAATCATCTCTCACTTTAGCTGCAAATTGCCCCCAATTTTTACAATTCAAACAAAAACACTGGAGGTGCTCAGCAGGACTATGGAAACAAAATAATGTTAACATTTCAGGTCGATGAACAGGTGTAGGTATTTAAGATAAATTTACCCTAAGCAATGGCATACTGTAGGAAAACCGTTTTCAATGCAACACAAAATTCCTAACAGGATCCCATGACCCTGATCAGCCTGACCTGGGCATTCTGCTCGACTTCCAATAACAATATTATGACTTGAGTTGAGAGTCAATTAGTTCAACCATATTTTTTAAGCCAGAGTTCTGAATACAAAATCACTGCCTTTTCATGGTCTTGTCTGCTTATGCTCCATCTTACAGCCAATTTCCACCACCTTAAAATCCTGATCGGACTGGACAGGCTAGATGCGAGAAGAATATTCCCAATGTTAGCTAAGTTCAGAAGTAGGGCTCACAGTCTAAGCATAAGGTGTAAACCATTCGGACCAAGGTGAGAAAGAACATCTTCACTCAGAACCAGTTCATTAGATTTATTCAGGAGGGAGCTAGATGTGGCCCCTGCGGCTAGGAGGATGACGGGGCGGACAGAAAGTGCAAGTGGGATACTGAAATTGCATGATCAGCCATGTTGAATGGTGGTGCAGACTCAAAAGGCCGAATAGCCTGCTTCTGCACTTATTTTCTGTTTCAAGCCCACTCACTCAAGTCAAGACAAATGCCCATACTCTTCACTCAATTCTCATCTTTTCCCACCAGGCATGGAGTAAGATAGACTCCAATATATCAAACCCTGTGAAAAGCACTCTGCATATTTTACCAACCTGACACTTTTAAAAAATCTGCCTCTGCAGTCCCTGTTTGAACCCCTTCTCCTTTGGCATAATGACTCAGTGGTTAGCATTGCTGCCTTACAAGCACGAAGGACCCAGGTTCGATTCCAGCCTCGGGGGACTGTCCATGTGGAGTTTGTACATTTTCCCTTGTTTGTGTACTTTTCCATCAGGGGCTCTAGCTTCCTCCCACAAACAAAAGGTTTGCAGGTTGGAGGACTGGCCATGCTAAATTGTCTACAGAGTTCAGGGATGTGTAGGCTAGATGGATTAGCCATGGTAAATGTGGGGCTGCAGGCACAAGGTAGGGGGCTGGGTCTGGGAGGGATACTCTTCAGAGAGTGTGTGTGCAGAATTGAAGGGCCAAATGGTTTCTTTCCACACTGTTGGGATTCTGTGTATCTACAATTCTTGTGGCAATAATCTTGTTAATTCTACATTCCATTAGTATTTGCACATATTAAGTTTGGTAGTTATGAATACTGCTTATGAAAAAAACCAATAAAAATTGTTTTCCCTTTACATTGCTATTTACAGTCACAGAGATGTACAGCATGGAAACAGACCCTTCGGTCCAACCTGTCCATACAGACCAGATATCCCAACCCAATCTAGTCCCATCTGCCAGCACCAGGCCCAAATCCCTCCAAACCCTTCCTATTCATATATCTATCCAAATGCCTCTGAAATGTTGCAATTGTACCAGCCTCCACCACTTCCTCTGGCAGCTCATTCCACACACGTATCACCCTCTGCGTGAAAAAGTTGCCCCTCAGGTCTCTTTTATATCTTTCCCCTCTCATCCTAAACCTATGCCCTCTAGTTCTGGACTCCCCCAACCCAGGGAAAAGACTTTGTCTATTATCCTATCCATGCTCCTCAATTTTGTAAACCTCTATAAAGGTGACCTCTCAGCCTCCAATGCTCCAGGGAAAACAGTCCCATCCTGTTCAGCCTCTCCCTATAGCTCAAATCCTCCAACCCTGGCAACATCCTTGTAAATCTTTTCTGAACCCTTTCATGTTTCACAACATCTTTCCAATAGGAAGGAGACCAGAATTGCACACAATATTCCAACCAATGTCCTGTACAGCCACAACATGACCTCCCAACTCCTGTACTCAACACTCTGACCTTCTGGGGAATTGTCCTATTTAAAAAGAAATTCATTCTGTAGGAGTTAGAGATAGAAAACACATTATATAGTCATTTTGCTTCTTTCAATCTGCAGCCCCAAAAAACAGCACCATCTTATTCCTCTACAAAACACTGCTCCAGGCTAACTTAACACTTATGGCTTATATTGTTAAGCTTAATCAACAGACATATCTCAAACAAAGTCAAGAAAGAACCCACTCTACTCACTACTGCAGACTTACAGAAAGGCCACAGGTAAAACTATTCACTTATCTGTTTCTGTGCTGTGACCACACCCAAACAAGTTCCTCCAAGATCAGTTCTGAATTTCACTTGTTTGTTAGTTTTCCTGGATGCACTCCGATGTCCAGCGATACATTGATTCAACAGCAAAGGCAGTAGCTGCGCAGGTCCACTGCTGTGGCAGTTAGCAGTGTGGGTTTCTTTCTCTCTCTCCTTCACTGACCATGTGCTGCCTTTGTCTGTCCCTCACCCTTTTAAAAAAGTGCCGTTGTTTTGACTTTTTTTCCTCCAAAATTCCAAAACAATGCAACAGCATATAAAACAATAATTGCTGCTCCAAGAATGCGAGGAAATCACCTCCAACACCTAAAATACTTTAAAAAGGAGCAGCCTGTTAACAGCCAGAATTTTTCCCATCCTTCATCTTGGATTACCCAGAATGCTGAGGCACATGGATAGGATAAATAGACAAAATCTTTTTCCTGGAGTGAGGAAGTCCAGAACTAAAGGGCATAGGTTTAGAGTGAGAGGGAAAGGATATAAAAGAGACCTAAGGGGCAACATTTTCACAGAGGGTGGTACTTGTTTGGAATGAGCTGCCAGAGGAAGTGGTGGAGGCTAGTACAATTGCGATATTTAAAAGGCCTCTGATTGGATAGGAAGACTTTGGAGGAATATGGGCCGGGTATTGGCAGATGGCACTAGATTATAGACTGGGATATCTGGTCAGCATGAACAAGTTGGACCGAAGGGTCTGTTTCTGCGTTGCACATCTCTATGACACTCCGGTCAGTCATCCTTAACATTAATTATGCCTCTACTAAAGTGCCAACAAATCAGCACTCTTCTCTCATAAATGCTGTTTTCCCTCTTATTTGTTTTGTGAAGTGTCCTGATGGGCGCATACAAAAAGCTTCAATAAAATGTCTTTTTCAGCAATACTAGACCGTACCCTCAGTCAGAATATTCTTTACAATACTACACTTGATGAACAGAAAGCCACACCGATGACACAGATTAAACTACTTCCAATTAATTCTGATGAAAAATGTTAAATGATAACCGTTGGGAGCACATAACCACTATGTTGCTGTGGCAGAAATCTAACAAAGGCGACTGTGGTCCAACAGCAAAATAAATAATTTCAATAGGTACACACTAATATACCAATATTGAATTACCACCTTCAAAGATTGATTAGTATCAGTCTCTGTTGCTCCCATTACCGTTCTTGGTTGGGGCGAGAATCTACAACTAACTTCAATTTCACTCTGCATATTGTCATAGCCCATTAAAACCAAAAACGTTTTGATTTACAAAACGCAGGGCTACTGCCTCTAGTATGAAGACAAGATCAAGAATTCAGATAGGAACCTACCTCAGCTGTCGATTGAGTTCTTCCACATAGTTCTTCTGATCGAGAATTGCAGCAAACTGTCCATCTCTGAATAAAAAGCACAATTCCGAGAATGTCACAAAAAGAACAAAATACACTACTAACTCGGAATTAGTTTCATAAAGCAAGGTGGAAGAATGAATGTTAAATAACTTTCACATTCATGGGCATCATCACTAAAGCTTGGTCTATGCAAACTCAGCTTCAACAAGTGATTCCAGAAGAGTTGTCAGAAATAATGCAGGGGGCAAGTGAGGACAGTAATATTCTTCAATATCTCACAGTTTGGAAGATCAGTGCAGTAGTGGACTGCGAGAGGTCCTTGTCTCAGAGATAAGTGGACATTGCAACAAGGCTATGTGCCAAAGACCACATCTTTCTACTAACGAGCAATCATATGCAGTTGGTGAGAGTGAGTTTTATTTCTGTCTGCAAGCATTACCTTTCAAAGCATCCACTACTGTCACTATCATTCTTCAGGTACATGGAGAAGTCGATGACTCCAACCTGTGGGGCAAGTGACAAGGTGAGATTATACCTTTGGTTCAGAATTACCAGTTACTAGAATAACAGTATCTAGATTTCAGTTGACAAATTTCATTCCATAGGTTCTCCTCTTCTGACCACACCAAGTTAACTACCCAAGCACATCCTCCAAATGAGCTGGACGGTTTAGTACTAGCATCTTATTATACAGGCTGGGTTAGGATAGCAGTCAAGCCTATCCTCTCATTCTCAGCCTCAGCCAACAACAATGCTTGTCAGAATTATAAATCAAAAGAAAACAAAAACTGATGCCTCTTCACAATTTAGACACTTGAGAGATGTGAACAGAACACCATGCAGCATCAAAAACAAAACCACAGGCCCTCTTAATTATGAGTTTGCCAGTCTCTTATTTTAAAGATTTAAGGGAGAGACTCTGTTTGCTTACTTGCTTGAATATCAGTTTTATTATTAACATCTGTCAGGTGTTGACTAAGAAACATGCCTTGAACCTTGCAATATATTCTCTGTAACCTCTCATTCTTCACTTCAAGAGTGGAACATCTACATGGCACACAGTCAGCATAAGGTAGGAGGAATCTTTTTCGTTTCCACAGGAATTAGATCAGTTTCCCACAGTGACAATGCAAGGTTGAAATGAAAATTGGTACAGTGGGAGCACAGAACATTGCGATTAATACAGAACCAGGGGAGAATATGGTGCAGTGTGATTAGTACAGATCCAGAGTGGAGGGCAGCACAGTGAGATTAATACAGAACCAGGGGATAGTAGGGGACTGTACAATTATTACAGAACATAATTGCTTGGGACATGATGAGTTAAAGGATGCTTCTGCACTTCAGTGCTGTAATTCCACAATTAATATGTTACCAAATAGCAGTTAGGAAACTCACTCCTTGCAGTTCATGATACCTGGACAGGCTGGATAACGTAGTCAGACTCAAACTGGTCATTGCGCAAATAGGGTCCCCTGCTAGGCTGCAGCGCAGGCTGTGCTCAGATCGAGTTTCAACAATTTCCCATGGTGGGAAGTGCTCCATTTTTGCAAGGGAGCAACAGTCTTAACAGGTGAAGTGAGTAACCAGCAAAGTTTTGGAAAAGTGCCCAACTATTTTCAAAAGTGTCACATCAGTAACCAGACAGACTTAAAATCTGTCTGAAGGTGCCAAATGAATAACCTGGAAAGCATAGGAAAATGCCCAGGATGTTTAGAAAAACTTACAAAAGTGTCTGAAAACATGAATGAAAACTTAGAAAAATGCCCAAAAGCGTTTAAAAGTGTCAATTCAGTAACTAGAAAAACTGAAAAAAATGTTGGAAAATGTCAAAGGACCAGCCTGGAAAAATGCCTGAAAACGTGCACCGGAAACCTATGAAAATTGCCAGGAAGTGTTTAAAAAGGATAAGTCAGTAACTAGGAAAATCTTAGAAAGATTTTGGAAAGGTGTAAAAGAATTCAAATTGTCATCACAGCAAACTTCCCACCAGTGAAAAAAATCTGAAAATGCATGCAGGAAATGTGTTCTGGGTGCCACATGACTCAGGGGATTTCAGTCTGGGCGTCGTCATGTTGTGTTTCAGTGTCTGCAGCCTAAAAACTTAAACTCGCTCTAATTGTGGAAGTCAGGCTGCAAAAAAAAAATCCAAGAGTGTTTATGGGGACTGATTTCCAGATCGAAGCACTTGAATTTGGGATTCTGCCCCAGTCGGGTTTGGCCGCTTGACAGGTTGGCAGGGCACCCAGAGATTTTCGAGAACATGATTTTTATAACAAAATGGCGGCGTGGGACCACTTTGAAAAGTGTCTGATAAGTAACTCCGAGGGGAGTGGCACTTGAATTTTCAAGTTTGGGTGCATGCCCAAGACCTCTTGGAAGTCAAATTGTGACACTTAGTCAAACATTTGTCAGACTTATCCAATTCTTTCTGCCTTTTATCAAAATCGGTCAGAGATCTCGAGACACTGTCGGAGGGTGGGCAACCTATTTCCATGGTGATGATCGGCAAAAACACCCCATAAATGGCCATCCCTCCACAGGCACCTGAAAGAAATGAAATAAAAAGTGATATAAACAGAGAGAGTTCAAGTTGCCTGGTTCTCTGAGGTATTGCAGGGAGGGTGGCAGGCTGACTCCAGTTTGCCCAGAATGTTGGCTCTTTTGCGTTGGCTTCAAGCACTGCATTCTTGTAGTGGGTGGCTGCTCTTCCTGGCTCTGCGGCCGAGGTGCTCGGCACCCAGGTTTCTGTCCGGACCTGCCAGCGTCGTGTGCATGCGGCTTCACTGGTGCTCTCCTCAATTGATTCAGCAATTCCTGTCTATGTGGGAGGGCTCTTGTGGCTAACTTTCCTATCAGGGGCTGGTGCTTTAGGGGTTCCTCCCCACTCTTTCCACCTTGACAAGTGCTTTTTGAAAGGGTCACAATCTCATGTGGCCAGGCTGGCACCCCACTGCTTCTGACACGGACTCTGCTGCTCAGATGCAACCAAGAAGCCGCCTCTTGTAGAGTCAGTGGTCCGAAATCAAGCGCTTGAGAGTGGGTCTTGCTAACGTGTTCCCCTCACACTGTCCTTGCTTCTCGGGTGAGGCGGGTGCGAGGGCTGTTGCTGTATCTCCATTTTCCATGCGGCTTGACACTCCATTTCCCTCAGCACTGTAGAGGAGTGGAGTCAGGGAAGCAGCTCCCACTCTCTCTCTGCACTCAGCCACACGCTTACCCCCCCCTCCCCCCCCAAACTGCGTGTGCGCTCACTCTTCCCTGCAAGGGTGACATTCAGTTTGACCAGTCAGTTCAGGTGCCTTGCTTTTGGTTAGACCTGTGAAAGAGTTGAACCTGGTGCCATGGGGAGACTTTGGCATGAGTTTGCAGGCGACAGTTCAGAGTTCAGCAGTGATGGCGGCTTTGCTTATCAGCCCCTCTCTACCAGTTGCACACACCCTGCCCCTCTGCCCTGCCATTCCACCTATCCACTCCACCATCCCCCCACCCCCGACCTATCACCTTCATCCCCTCCCCCACTCACCTACTATACTCTATGCTACTTTCTCTCCACTCCCACCCTCCTCTTGCTTATCTCTCCACGCTTCAGGCTCTCTGCCTTTATTCCTGACGAAGGACTTTTGCCCGAAACATCAGTTTTACTGCTCCTTGAATGCTTCCTGAAGGTCAAGGACAAACTGAGACCAGCGGCTGCAGCTGTGCTCTTCCAGCACCACTAATCCAGAATCTGGTTTCCAGCATCTGCAGTCATTGTTTTTACCTAGAATAGGAGAAAGTGAGGACTGCAGATGCTGGAGATCAGAGCTGAAAATGTGTTGTTGGAAAAGCGCTGCAGGTCAGGCAGCATCCAAGGAGCAGGAGAATCGACGTTTCGGGCATGAGCCCTTCTTAAAGAAGGGCTCATGCCCGAAACGTCGATTCTCCTGCTCCTTGGATGCTGCCTGACCTGCAGCGCTTTTCCAACAACACATTTTCAGCTCTTTACCTAGAATAGGGTGAGTGTGCGGTCCTTCCATGTTCCCGATGAAAGGGAGTAGTCAGTCCTGTGTGTGGCGGCGGTGGTGTCTTCTTCGATCCTTTGTTAACCCTCCAGTCAGGTGGAAGTTGTGATGGTGGGGAGTGTATGTATGGTCCAGGTCATTGGTCTCTGGCGAGGACCAGACTGAAACCTCATACTATGTTTAACGATGGATTATTCAGCTCATGCAAAGAAGATCACAGGTAGCTGCGAGAATTAGTGTGAATTGAAGGACACATTGATCATCGACACTTTGAACGCTCTTTGAGGCCCGGGGTTCATCCCAGGGCCATGCCTGTTTGAGGGTCACTCGGCAATTAACTGCATTCATCTTGGCTGGCAAGACTGTGTCGCCGAGGATCTGCTGTCTTTGTCCCCCGAAGTGCAGACTCCAGAGCCCACCAGCATCGGAGTGCTTAATCTTCCCTGCACATTCCGCTCGTCAGGCCTGACACATATCAGGACATGGAGTGGAGTTGGTCTGAGTCACAGGAGTGGGCCAGCACAGCTATCACTGGTCCTAACATAGCTGTTGGTAGATTGCACAGCGACACTGACTGCTTAGTCACTGGGACACGGTGCTGCCCTGTGTGTTGAGCACCCGCGGGGTCTGTCTACACTCAGTAGATTTGCACAGGGTGTCTCTCGGGTGGCCAGTTTGTGAAAAGAGTGAAGTGAGCTGCGGATTTCTAGGCTGTGAAGGTCGCCAGTCTTGCATAGAGCGAGCTGGATCGACACATTGACTTGACTTGATTGTTAATTGAGAGAGAGTGTTCAGAAGCACAGACGGTGCCTGGGAGCTGCAAGCCACTGGTCTCAGTTCGTCCTTGACCTTCAGTTGCCAGTAGGGTGTTGGATCCTGTCTTCTGTTGGCACCAAGTGTGTAGCTGAGGAAGGAGGTTTCATTCAATGCAGTGACTTCACTGGCTGCATCCACATCAATCGCTGGTTTTGGCTCTCCCGTTCAGCCCGAACATTTCTACTCGGTCCTGCTGTCTATCTTGGAGACACCAAGGGGTGGGCATGGAACGTGCTTCTGTGGTATTGCCTGAAAGTTTCTCATTTGAATCGCCTGTACACCTCATGTTGCTGGCCCCCCCTTGGGTTCCTTGGCGCCTGGCAGACAGTTGAATGTTGGCTGTGGGAAAGTCTCCAGAATGCCAGTGTCGGGTCTTCTATCCCTGTCAGTGTCAGCATGCCTTCCGTACTCACCGGGTGTGATCCACTGGGTCACGAGGCATCACCCACCTCCCAGAAAGTCCTACCATTCCATGGCCGGTGATCAACTTGTGGTGCGTGCATACACAACCTTTTGCCACTTGTGTCTCGGTACTCCTCTCTCCCTCGGCCGGTCTCTGTCAGCTGGTGCTCTCAATTGTGGGTGCTGAGGCATCTCTGTGCCTCTGGCCCCAGTCCCATTCTCTTCCACTAATCTACTGACGCTCCATAATTTGCCTCCCCATGCAGGGAGGGTCTCTGGTACTGCGCTGCATGCTGAACATGTTCCCACTCATCAGCAGTGCTGGAGGATGCAGGGGTTGCCATTTGTCTCCATTGTACAGCGGGACTAAGGACCAGAGGGATGCTAGATAAGTCAGGTAATATACAGAGGAACCTCAATTATCCGAATATCGGATTATCCGAAGATGATCTCAAGGTCCCGATAGAAACATTACATCAAAGACTGGTTTTCAACACTGATCGCGTCTTTTGTTTACTGGGATTAAAAGTGAACTCAGCTTACTGAAATGTTGCCAAAAACAGACTCCAAACGACTGACCTCCCACCCTCTCTCTCGCTTTCCCCCCCCACCACACTTTCCCTGGAGTTCTACACAGGAGTGAGTATACCCTAACCCCCACTTCCCCAGATAGATAATCTCTCCAACACTGTCCTATATAGCACAAAGGTGAAACTTGTCAAAAAATTGCAGTAAAAAGATGTGTGTGTGTGTGCACCTGCATGCGTGCGTGCTATTTGGAGACTCACCTCAGAAAGACAGGAGTTCGACAGGGTCGGGGATGGGCAGAGGTCAGGGCTGGACGGTGTTAGCTTGGGGGGGGGTGGAATGTGTAGGATGTCAGGGATCATACCTTTTCTCCTGAAAGAGGAGCAGATTTAACAGAAAACTTTGAGCCCCAGAGGAAAGACTGAGTCAATTAACCAAATAATCAATTATCCGAGCGAAATAGTGCCTGCCCATCTCGTTCAGATAATCGAGGCTTCTCTGTATTTGGACGGTTGCTTTACCTGAAACACCACTTAAGTACTGTCTCCATCCACTCTCCTCCTCTAACCCAAAAACAGACTGTGCGTGCCAGATTGGTAAGGTAACTAGTTTTTTTTTCATTAGTCTCTTGGGAATTTAGAAAATGGAGAATGGAGGTTTGGGCAGTTGGATGTTCCTCCTGCAGAATGTGGGAGGTAAGGGTCACCACTGGTGCCCCCACTGACTTCATCTGCAAGACATGCACCCAACTCCAGCTCCACAAACCATGTTAGGGAGCTGGAGCTGGATGAACTTCGGATCATTCTGAGGGGTTTGGGGCTGAGGGGGTTATTGAGAGGAGTTGCAGGGAGGTCATCTCACCTCAGGTACAAGAAAAAGGCAGATGGATTACAGTCAGGGGACTGAAAGGGAACCAGACAGTCCAGGATTCTCTGTGGCTATTCTCCTCAATAACAGGTATACCATTTTGAGTACTGTTGAGGGGTCGACTTACCAGGGGTAAGGCATGGGGTACAGGTCTCTGGCACAGAGTCTGTCTTGGTTGCTCAAAAGGGAAGGGGGGGGGGGGGGGGGGGGGGGGAGGGAGCTGATAGAAGGTTCTGTGGGAACGACTGAGACTCACAGTTGGTCTGTTGCCTCCCAGGTCCTAGGGCTCATGATATCACGGAACATGTTTATTTTCAGGATCCTCGAGGGGTGGGGGGCGGAGCAGTCCCGAGTTGTGGCCCATGTAGGCACCAGAGGTAGGAAAAGGAATGGGGATTTAAGGCAGAAATTCAGGGAGTTATGGTGTTGAGTTGATTAGGAGTTAGGACTTAAGAGCGAGAACAAACAGAGTTGTTATTGCTGATTTGTTATCCATGCCACTTCCTCGCAAGGTTAGGAATAGGAAGAGTGAGAGGAATTGAACATATGGCTACAGGGATTGTGCAGGAGGGCAGGATTCAGATACCTGGATAATTGGGGCTCATTCTGGGGTAGGTAGGACCTCTACAAACAGGGTGGTCTACACCTGAACCTGAGGGGTACCAATATCCTAGCCTGGGGAGATATTTCCTAATGCTCTTTGGCAGGGTTTAAATGAATTCTGCAGGGGGATGAGAACCTAAATTGTGGTTCCATGGTCCAGGAGGTAGTGAAGTCAAACACTGAGGTTTCAAAGTCACAAGAGTGCACTGGCAGCTGGAAGGTGGTTTGAAATGTGGCTACTTCAGCGCCAAGAGCATCCAGAATAAGGTGGGTGAACTTGCAGCATGGGTTGGTATCTGGGACTTTGATGTTGTGGCCATTTCAGAGACATGGATACAGCAGGGACAGGAATGGCTGTTGCAGGTTCCAGGGTTTAGATGTTTCAGTAAGAACAGGGAAGGTGGTTTTAAAAAAAACAGGGAGGTGTAGCACTGTTAGTCAAGGACAGTATTATGGTGACAGAAAGGACGTTTGAGGACTCGTCTACTCAGATATTATGCGCTGAGATTAGAAACAGGAGAGGTTGCCCTGGTGGGAAATTTCTATAGGCCTCCAAATAGTTCCAGAGATGTAGAGGTAAGGATAGCAAAGACGATTCGGAATAGGAGTGAGAGTAACAGGGTAGTGATTGTAGGGACTTTAACCTTCCAAATATCGACTGGAAATACTATAGTTTGAGTGCTTTAGACGGGTCAGATTTTGTGCAATGGGTGCAGGAGGATTTCCTGACACAGTATGTAGACAGGCCAACAAGGGGCAAGGCCACATTGGATTTGGTACTGGGTAATGAATCAGGCCAGGTGTTAGATTTGAAGGTAGGTGAGCACTTTGGTGATCGTGACCATAATTTGGTTATGATTACTTTAGTGATGGAATGGGATAGGTTTATACCGCAGGGCAAGAGTTATAACTGGGGGAAAGGCAATTATGATGTGATTAGGCAGGATTTTGGATGCATAGGATGGGGAAGGAAACTGCAGGGGATGGGCATGATTGAAACGTGGAGCTTATTCAAGGAACAGCTCCTGCGTGTCCTTGATACATATGTACCTGTCAGGGACGGAGGAAGTGGTCAAGTTAGGGACTGTAGTTTACTAAAGAAGAAGTTGAATCTTTTGTCAAGGTGAAGAAGGTGGCTTGTGTAAGGATGAGACATGAAGGCTCAGTTAGGGTGCATGAGAGTTACAAGTTAGCCAGGAAAGACCTAAAGAGAGAGCTAAGAAGAGCCAGGAAGGGACATGAGAAGTCATTGGCAGATAGGATCAAGGAAAACACTAAACCTTTCTATAGCTACATCAACAATAAAAGAATAACTAGAGTAAGATCAGGGCCAATGAAGGACAGTAGTGGGAAGTTGTGTGTGGAGTCCGAGGAAATAGGGGAAGTACTAAATGAATATTTTTTTGTCAGTATTCACACTGGAAAATGACATTTTTGTCAAGGAGAATACTGAGATACGGACTTCTAGACTAGACGGGATTGAGGATCACATGAAAGAGATGTTAGCAATTCTGGTAAGTGTGAAAACAGATAAATCCCCTGGGCCGGATGCGATTTATCCTAGGAATCTCTGGGAAGCCAGGGACGAGACTGCAGAGCCTTTGGCTTTGATCTTTATGTCATCATTGTCTATAGGAATAGTGCCAGAAGACTGGAGGATAGCAAATGTTGTCCCCTTGTTCAAGAAGGGGCGTACAGATGTGGTAAATATAGACCAGTGAGCCTTATTTCAGTTATGGGTAAAGTGTTGGAAAAGGTTATAAGAGATAGGATTTATAATCATCTAGAAAGGAATAAGTTGATTAGGGATAGTCAACATGGTTGTGTGAAGGGGAGGCTGTGCCTCACAAACCTGATTGAGTTCTTTGAGATGGCGACCGGTGGATAAGGGTAAAGTGGTTGGTGTAGTGTGTATGGATTTCAACAAGGCGTTTGATCAGGTTCTCCACGGTAGACTATTGCACAAAAAACAGAGGCATAGGATTGAGGGTGATTTGCAGTTTGGATCGGAAATTGGCTAGCTGAAAGAGAGGGTGGTAGTTGATGGGAAATATTCATCCTGGTGTTCAGTTATTCTTGGTGTATCGCAAGGATCGGTTTTGGGGCCACTGCTGTTTGTCATTTTTATAAATGACCTGGATAAGGGCGTAGACGGATAGGTTAGTAAATTTGCAGAGGGCATTAGGTTCGGTGGAGTTGTGGATAGTGCTGAAGGATGTTGTAGGTTATAGAGGGTCGTCGATAAGCTGCAGAGCTGGGCTAACAGGTAGCAAGTGGAGTTAATGTGGAAAAGTGTGAAATGATTCACTTTGGAAGGAGCAATAGGAATAAAGAGTACTGGGCTAATGGTAAGATTTTTGGCAGCAAAATGAGCAGAGAGATCTCGGTGTCCATGTGCATAGATCCCTGAAAGTTGCCACCCAGGTTCATAGTGTTGTTAAGATGGCATATGGTGTACTGGCTTTTATTGGTAGAGAGGTTGAGTTTTGGAGCCATGAAGTCATGCTGCAGCTGTACAAAGCTCTGGTGAGGGCACACTTGGGGAGTATTGCGTTCTATTCTGGTCACCGCATTATAAGAAGGATGTGAAAGCTTTGGAAAGGAGTCATGGAGATCTACCAGGATGTTGCCTGAAAATGAGGGAAGATCTTATGAGGAAAGGTTGAGGGACTTGAGGCTGTTTTCATGAGAGAAAAGAAGGTTGAGAGGTGACTTAATTGAAACAAGTAAGATAATCAAAGGGTTAAGATAGGGTGGACAGTGAGAGCTTTTTCCTGCGATGGTGATGGCCAACACGAGGGGACATAGTTTTAAATCGAGGGGTGTTAAATTATAGGACAGATGTCAGAGATAGTTTCTTTACTCAGTAGTAGGGGCATGGAATGCCCTGCCTGCATCAAATGTAGACTCGTCAACTTTAAGGGCATTTAAATGGTCATTGTATAAACCTGGAATAGTGTCGGTTAGATAGGCTTCAGATTGGTTCCACAGGTCGGCGCAACATTGAGGGCTGAAGAGCCTGTACTGTGCTGTAATGTTCTAGGTTGTTGCCACCATCGGTGTGCGACATACAGGTGACTGGCTCTCTGATGTCGCGGTGGCAGCATGGTGAACTGATTCCTGAGAGTTGGCGTGGGCATGCTGGTGTGACCTTGCCATCCTTTAACTTTGTGTACAACCTCAGATCAGATGTGACAACCCACTGAATTTAAGCATATTACTTGGCAGAAAAAAATAAACTAACCAGGACTCTCCTAGTAACTGCAAGTGAACAGGGAAGACCCAACGCCGAATCACCACTCGCCTGACGGAAGTGAGAAATGTGGCATATAGAAGTCAGTCTTACCAGTGAATCCAGGTCTTCTCCCTTGACACACAGGTTGGCATCGATGACATTGAGTCCAACAAGCAGTCCAACAATCACCGCCCCTTCCTCTTCCATCATCAATGCATGCTCCTCATAAAACTCACTGTCATCAAAGGAGCACACAGAACAGTGACTTAGCATCTCCCCTTTCAGTTTGGTCAATTACATTACAGGGCAATTTCTGAACAACATTTCATTTTTACCAATTATTTCAATTAAAATTATGTTCAGATGTTCTCTCCCTTTGTCCCAAGTGTAATAACTTGTTGAAATTTGGTTACGAACAATACTTTGTACCTTGTCAATGTAATTCTCCGCCAATATGGGTGCAGCCTTCTCCACCACAGCACCACAGAGCCATGACCACTCAACTCTTCTTTTTTCTCACCCATTATGCCTGCATTTTTCAACTGTAAGAAATTCTGTCCCTCAGTCCCATTACTGCTTGCAACCAGGATCAATTCACTCAGCACAGTGCAGGCCTTTTAGTTGATCACTGACTTAATGAGCACAGCTCAATCCCACGTTACATGCAAATTTACCAACACTGATCTGAAACAATCCCAACAATGGGGCCCGCTGGATGAGTTGCACTCAATTCAAGAAACAGTAGTCGGAAGAATAGGCCCTAAACCCGTTCTGCCATTCAATAGAATCAGGACTGATCCGACATTCCTCATGTCCACTTTCCTGCCTTTCTGCCATAATCCTAAATTCTCCTACTGATCATTAACTTATCTCAGCTTTAAATCTATAAAGCTGAGAAACAGCTTATGTAAGCCTCCTTCTTCCTCTTTACTAGACATTCAACCTCCCTCGTCAACCAAGGCTCCCTCACACGACCATTTCTTTCCTGCCTGATCGGTACATACATATCAAGGACACGTCGTATCTGCTCCTTGAAAAAGTCCCACATTTCCACCACATCCTTCCCTGACAGCCTATGCTCCCAACGTATGCTCCTCAAATCCTGTCTTACAGCATCGTAATTTCCCTTCCCCCAATTGTAAAAACTTCCTTGTTGTGTGCACCTATCCCTCTCCATAACCAAGGCGGAGAAACAGATTGGGAAACAGATTTTGGAAAGGTGCAGAAGCCACAGGGTCGTAGTCATGGGCGACTTCAACTTCCCAAATATTGATTGGAAGCTCTTTAGATCAAGTAGATTGGATGGGGCGGTGTTTGTGCAGTGTGTCCAGGAAGCTTTTCTAACGCAGTATGTAGATTGTCCAACCAGAGGGGAGGCCATATTGGATTTGGTACTCGGTAACGAACCGGGACAAGTGGTGGGCTTGTTAGTGGGTGAACATTTTGGTGATGGCGACCACAATTCTGTCACTTTCACCTTGGTTATGGAGAGGGATAGGTGCACACAACAAGGAAGTTTTTACAATTGGGGGAAGGGAAATTACGATGCTGTAAGACAGGATTTGAGGAGCATACGTTGGGAGCATAGGCTGTCAGGGAAGGATGTGGTGGAAATGTGGGACTTTTTCAAGGAGCAGATACGACGTGTCCTTGATATGTATGTACCGATCAGGCAGGAAAGAAATGGTCGTGTGAGGGAGCCTTGGTTGACGAGGGAGGTTGAATGTTTAGTAAAGAGGAAGAAGGAGGCTTACATAAGGTTGAGGAAACAAGGTTCAGACAGAGCAGTGGAGGGATACAGGATAGCCAGAAGGGACCTGAAGAAAGGGATTAGGAGAGCTAAGAGAGGGCATGAAAAATCCCTGGCGGATAGGATCAAGGATAACCCCAAGGCATTCTATGCGTATGTGAGAAACCTGAGAATGACGAGAACGAGGGTAGGTCCGATCAAGGACAGTGGTGGGAGACTGTGTATTGAGTCGGAAGAGATAGGAGAGGTCTTGAACAAGTACTTCTCTTCAGTATTTACGAACGAGAGGGACTGTATTGTTGAAGAGGAGAGTGTGAAACGGACTGATAAGCTAGAAGAGATATCTGTTAGGAAGGAAGATGTGTTGGACATTTTGAACAACTTGAGGATAGACAAGTCCCCCGGGCCTGACGGGATATATCCTAGGATTATGTGGGAAGCAAGAGAGGAAATTGCAGTACCGTTGGCAATGATCTTCTCGTCTTCACTGGCAACGGGGGTGGTACCAGGGGACTGGAGAGTAGCGAATGTTGTGCCCCTGTTCAAAAAAGGGAATAGGGATAACCCCGGGAATTACAGGCCAGTTAGTCTTACTTCTGTGGTAGGCAAAGTAATGGAAAGGGTACTGAGGGATAGGATTTACGAGTATCTGGAACGGCACTGCTTGATTAGGGACAGCCAGCACGGATTTGTGAAGGGTAGGTCTTGCCTTACAAGTCTTATTGAATTCTTCGAGGAGGTGACCAAGCATGTGGATGAGGGTAGAGCAGTGGATGTAGTGTACATGGATTTTAGTAAGGCATTTGATAAGGTTCCCCATGGTAGGCTTATGCGGAAAGTCAGGAGGCATGGGATAGAGGGAAATTTGGCCAATTGGATAGAAAACTGGCTAACCGGTCGAAGTCAGAGAGTGGTGGTAGATGGTAAATATTCAGCATGGAGTCCAGTTACAAGTGGAGTTCCGCAGGGATCAGTTCTGGGCCCTCTGCTGTTTGTAATTTTTATTAATGACTTAGATGAGGGAGTCGAAGGGTGGGTCAGTAAATTTGCAGATGATACAAAGATAGGTGGAGTTGTGGACAGTGAGGAGGGCTGTTGTCGGCTGCAGAGGGACTTAGATATGATGCAGAGCTGGGCTGAGGAGTGGCAGATGGAGTTCAACCCTGCCAAGTGTGAAGTTGTCCATTTTGGAAGAACAAATAAGAATGCGGAATACAGGGTTAATGGTAGGGTTCTTGGTCAGGTGGAGGAACAGAGGGATCTTGGGGTCTATGTACATAGATCTTTGAAGGTTGCCACTCAGGTGGATAGAGTTTGTAAGAAGGCCTATGGAGTATTATCGTTCATTAGCAGAGGGATTGAATTCAAGAGTCGTGAGGTGATGTTGCAGCTGTACAGGACTTTGGTTAGGCCACATTTGGAGTACTGTGTGCAGTTCTGGTCGCCTCACTTTAGGAAAGATGTGGAAGCTTTGGAGAGGGTGCAGAGAAGATTTACCAGGATGTTGCCTGGAATGGAGAGTAGGTCATACGAGGATAGGTTGAGAGTTCTCGGCCTTTTCTCGTTGGAACGGCGAAGGATGAGGGGTGACTTGATAGAGGTTTATAAGATGATCAGAGGAATAGATAGAGTAGACAGTCAGAAACTTTTTCCCCGGGTACAACAGAGTGTTACAAGGGGACATAAATTTAAGGTGAAGGGTGGAAGGTATAGGGGAGATGTCAGGGGTGGGTTCTTCACCCAGAGAGTGGTGGGGGCATGGAATGCGCTGCCCGTGGGAGTGGTAGAGTCAGATTCATTGGCGACCTTTAAGCGGCATTTGGATAGGTACATGGATGGGTGCTTAATCTAGGATAGAAGTTCGGCACAACATCGTGGGCCGAAGGGCCTGTTCTGTGCTGTATTGTTCTATGTTCTATGTTCTATAAAAACACTCTGCCCCCATAGCTCTGTGTTAAAGAATGCTGAAGATGCACCACCTTCAGAGAAGTTCCTCATCAGTCTTAAATTGGTGCCTCATTACAACCAACCATCACTAAGCACCTAGAAGTGAAAAGATGATGTGTGTCACCAGTGCACTTCTCTACACAAAATGTAAAGCTCTACCACATCATTGATTGGACAACTCACAGAAAGAAGGAACCACAACACGGAGCAGGCACAAGACAGAGCCCACTGAGGATGTCTTCTGAGGTTCACAGACCGTACTTTAACTTAATCTGCTCAGTTTTACACCCAGAGTTCAGTACAACCCATGAGGCAAAGGGACTGCCAGAGGGGCAGTACATGCTTAAACTCGTACAATTTACATAATAGACATTACATAATAGACAAAGATAAGAGGAAGCACCTGAACAGATCCCTTCTGATGATCATGCACCGCAGATAATCCGCCAGCTTTTTCTGCATCATAGCAAGTCGTAACCAAGCACGGGCTCGGCCCAAAGGGGTCCTGCATAAGGAAGAGGTCAAAACCGTCAGCTACATTATCAGCATTTCCTTTTTCAAGAAAGGAAAAGGGCACGAATGACATTGGGAATAGGAAATTCCTTTCAGGTCACATGGGAGTGTTTCATTGTTCAGTGTAGATCTGGAATTTTCATCTATTCCGTAGTGTGCCTACATAGAACAGTACAGTATAGGACAGGCCCTTCAGCCCTTAATGGTGTGCGGAGCATTTATCTTAATCTAAGAAGGGAGTGTTTGAAGTGGTCACTATACAGGGAGCTTTATTCTGTTTCTAACCTTGTACAGCCCCTGTCCTGGAAATATATTTGACTAGTATGGCAAAGAGGAAGCTTTATTTTCAGTTAAAAGAGTAGGAGGAGATTTTCTCTAACTCCATGCTGTCCCTGTTCTGGGAGAGTCTAATGGGGACAATATTGAGGGAGGTTCATTTTCCATTTAAGTGAGTATGAAGCTTTATTTTCTATTTGAAAAAGTAGAGGGAGATTTACTCTATACCTAATTCCAATGCTGTTCTTGTCCTGGGAGTGTTTGATGGGGACTGTGTCGGGGAACTTTGTTGTCAGTTTAAAAGAGTAGATGGAGCTTTACTTTTGTATATCACTGTCAGCTGTGTTTGTCTTCGGAGTTCTTGATGTGAACTGTGCAGAAGGGGTTTTACTCTGTATATAACTTTGCCAGCATACCTGGGTTGATATGGACAGTTGAGAGCAAGATTTATATTTTATTTAACTAGGGCTATGTCTGCCAAACCTCTCTGCAAGATAGAACTGAACAACACTGGAGGCAATCTGAGTCACAAAGATACACCACTATGGACAGTGCTGAAAAACCTACTCTCTATGTGCTTGCCTGCTCCTTCTAGTCACTGGCCACACCAAGCCCAAGCAAAGTCAGTAGATGCCAGCATACCCATCAATCTAGCTTCTGCTACAAACTCCAACCTAAAGAGGTAGAGCATGTCTTTGGCACTCCAAACTTGCATCAGATCCTTCCCAGTTCAAAACTTTGCCCCGAAAATATCCCCGAAAGTATTGAAGTCCATTTCTCTAATGCTCCAAAACTCATCATCCACTGAATTGCGTGGCACAGTAGTTAGCACTGCTGACTCAGCATCAGGAACCCAAGTTCAGTTTGAGCTTTGAGCAACTCAGTGTGGAATTTGCATGTTCTCCCCATGTCTGCGTGGGTATCCTCTAGGCGCTCCAGTTTCCTTCCACAGTTGAAAGATGTTCAGGTTAGGTGGATTGGCCATACTAAATTGTCCATTGTGTCTGGGGATGTGCAGGCTAGGTGGATTAGCCATGATAAACGTGGAGTTACAGGTACGGTGAACGGGACTGGGTGGGATGCTCTTAGGTGGTTAATGTGGACTTGATGGCCAAATGGCCTGATTCCACACTGTAGGGATTTTATGATTACCTGCCCCTCTTGCCAGTAACTCAACTATCCCCAAGGCACAACTCCCTGGTTAGCTGCATCAAGCCCACTATCTCCTTACCAGGACTTTTCACCATTTTATTTTTGAAATGAGTAAACAATCCACTGGGTCCTGGGTGGACAGAGCTGTTGAAGATTCTGCATCAGATGTAATAGGACTATGCAAAATGTTTAAGCTTGATCAAATGGCCCAAAGGTTTTCACACATTGTTCTAGATAACTACGTGCCAGAAGTGTGCCTAGCTGCAGAAGTTGGAGCTCTCGGTCTTGAAGCTTGAGCTGCAGTTGAAGACACTGTGGAACATCTGCAAGGTTGAGTGTTATGTGGGTAGCACATTTATGGAGATGGTCACACCGCAACTAAAGGGACTTGAGGGAAGAAGGTGACCACCAGAAAGTCTAGAAAAAAAACCCAGGAGTTCCCTCAGGTCCCACTCACTAACCGGTACTCCATTATGGAACCTACTAAGTGTGCTGGTACCTCAAAGGAATGCAGTCAAAGCCAAGCTTCTGGCGCCACATGTGGCTTGACTGATATGAGAGATAGGGGATTCTTTAGTCACAGGAGCTGACAGGCATTTCTGCAGCCAAAGATGTGACTCCAGCACAGTCTGTTGCCTCCCTGGTGCCGGGTCAGGGATATCATTGAAAAGCTGTAGGGTACCCTGAAAGGGGTGATGAGTTAGAGATCTTGGTAAATGTTGGTACCAAGGATATGGGCAAATTGAGGAATAAAGTCATGCATCAAGAATTCAGGGAGCTAGGAAATAGATTAAAAAGCAGGACCTCCAACAGTTGTAATCTCTGGATTACTCCTGGTGCCACGTTCAAGTGAGTTTACAAAGAGATTAGGACAGATGAATGCATGGTTCAAGGGTTGGTGCAAGAGGGAGGGTTTTAGATTCTTGGATCACTAGGACCAATTTTGGGAGAGGTGGGACATGTACAAACAGTATGGCCTGCAGCTGAACCACTGGAATCAATATCCTTGCAGGTAGGTTTACTCGTGCTATTGGGAGCAGTTTCAACTGGATTCGCAGGGGAAGGGGACACAAAATATCGATGAAACAGAGACACATCATGCCATAACAAAGGAAGCAAGTCAGAATGAATTCAGTTATGTTAAGTGTCAAGAGAATTAGGCAAGGCTGGATAGTCTTTAATGGTGAGAGTGTAATAGGGAAGACTGATGAGTTTATGGGGTGGACTGACACATTGAAGTATGATATTATTGTCATCACGAACATGATTGAGGAAAGGTCTGAACTGGCAACTTAACATTCCAGGCTACAGGCCTTTAGACGAGACAGTGGAGGGTGTAGAAAGGGGGTTGGTGTAGCACTATTAATAAAGGGCTCAATTACTACAATAAGGACAGATATCTTGGAAGGATCCTCATGAGGTTTTGTGGGTAGAATTTAGGAATGATAAAGTGGCAGCTAATTCACTGGGAATATATTATAGGCTCCCAAAGATTCAGCAGGAAATAGAGCAGAAAATATGTAGACAGAGGTGTGTGTATAATTGTGTAGTTATACTAGAGATTTCAACTTATGCAACATAAATCAGAAAAGTGTTAAGGATTCAGAGAGAATGGATTTCTCGAAATGTATCCTGAGGTTTTTTAAAAAAATATCAATACGTAGAAAGCCTAACAAGGGATGGCGCAGTGCAAGATCTGGAGAAAGTGCAGGAATATTTTAGAGATAGCAACCACAATACAGTACAGTTCAAATTTGTTCTGGACAAGAAAAATCATGGTCTGCAAAAGACGCCTTTGGATTGGGGAAAGACAGGTTTTATTTTAAAAAAAAGCAGAATCTGGCCACAGTAGACTGGGAACATGTCCTTGCAAGTAAGTTTACAGTGGAGCAATACAGGGCATTCAAAAGGAACTGGGCAAGAGTACAGGTCTAACACGTACCCTTTGGAGGGAAACAAGGGAGGAAGAATGTCAGAGAACCTGGGTGTCTGGGACAATTCAGGACTGGACAAGGTAGAAGAGCAGGTCTTTTAGCAAGTCCAAAGGAAGCAATTCAGCTATGGTCCTAGACAAATACAGGAGTTCCAGGAAGGAACTTAAGAAAGCAATCAGAAGAGCAAAAAGGGGCACGAGAAAGGACTTGCAAACAGGATTAGGGAGAATCCTAAAATATTTTATACATACATTAAAAGGTTAACCAGGGAAACAGCAGGTTAAAGCACATGGAATTCAGGGAAACGTGGCAAGATAGATCAGAAACTAAGTCATAGAACACAAAACATAGTGGTAGAAGGTTCCTAGAGTGACTGGAGGCCAGTGTCCAGCAGTGTACCATAAAGATCTGGAACCCTTATTGTTTGTTAAATACATAAATTATATAGATGAAAATGTGAAAGGAATGTTAAGCAAATTGGCAGACAACACCAAGACTGGTAGAGTGGTCAGCAGTAAAGATGATGGTTGTAGATTACAGGGAGATATTGATGGGTGGATCAGACGGGCAGACCAGCGTCAGATAGTAATAATCCTGTTAAGTACAAGGTGATCCACTTTGGAAGAAGAAACAGGATGAGGGAGTCAGGGCATAGAGTACAAGAACAAGGATGTAATGTTGAGTTGTACAGAACCTTGGTCAGGCCAACAACTGGCGTACTGTATGCAGTTTTAGTCACCTCACCACAAGAAGAATGTGATAGCACTGAAGGGGATAAAGGGTAGGTTCACCAAGGTGTTGCCTGGGATGTAGAAACTGAACTACAAGGAGGGAATAGATAGGCTTGAATTAGATTAGATTTACCTACGGTGTGGAGACAGGCCCTTTGGCCCAAAAAGTTCAAACCGACCTTTGGAAGAGTAACCCACCCAGACCCATTTCCCTCCAAATGATGCACCTAACACTATGGACAATTTAGAATGGCCAATTCACCTGACTTGCTCATCTTTGGACTGTGGGAGGAAACCAGAGCACAAGAAACCCATGCAGACACAGAGACTGTGAAAACTCCACACATACAGCTGCCCAAGGCTGGAATTGAACCTGGGTCCCTGATGCTGAGGCAGCAGTGCTAACCACTGTGCCACCCCATTGTTTTCTTTAGACCAAAGACAACTGAAGGGGGACATGTTGAAGTCTATAAGATCATGAGGGGTATGGACAGGGTGAATAGAGAGCAACTGCTTCCATGATTGAGGTTCAATCACAAGAGGGCATAGGCCATCACTTACTCCATTCCCACCAAATTGCTGGCCACCCAAAATCCCAACGTCCTTGTATTGGCTCATATTTGTTGATAGGCACGCTCTCTCTGGCATTGACCCACCCACCTCCCCCAATTCTGCTGTCCATCTGCTTTCCCCCCTACAAAAGAACGTATGTGCCTTTGCAATCTACCACCCAATCTCTATTTCCTCTCAAAAGTACTTGACCATGTTGTTGCCTCCCAAATTTACTTCCTGGAATTCTATATTTGAATCCTTCCAATCAGGTCCTTGTCCTTCCACGGAAATGAAACAGTTCTGACATCTGATGTCACAGTGACCACGACAGGCTTTGTCTCATCATCATTTACCTGTCGGAAGCCCTTCACATCATCGTCCTCCAGCCTCTCTCCAATGTCTCCCAGCTGGGAGCAACTGTTCTCGTTTGCTTTCATTCTTCCCTCTATTTAATCCACACAGTTACATCACAATCTCCCACACATTTACCCTCAGCCTCTTCCTTTCTTGTCTGCATTTGGTCCCTTTGCAATATAATTTAAACAAATTCCACGGCAAAGGCTGTCAACCAATAACAACTTCTGGCTCTCACAGCAACCCTAACTATAGGGCGTCCATCCAATCTCTTGTAGGAGCTGTGATTTAGTCTCCCAGTTTTCTCACTAATCAGAGGAGTGATCAATATAGTTGCTTGAACGAAAACAGGATTCTTCAGGTTAAACTCACTTCTGAAGAGACCAAATGATCTTATGAAACAGCCACCAACCTGCAAAGGAGGGGATACAAATTGTTATAAAATGGTGACTTACTGCTTAACTGAGTAGCTGGTTAACTGCTTGTAGTCCAATCAGCAGGGAACTTATGGTTCTTTGGGTACTTGTAAGGATATAAAATATTTGTGACTAACTAATGGAGGTAACAGGGATACTCAGTCATAGAGGACTACAGCACATAAAAAGGGACATCATAGAGTCATAGAGATGTACAGCACGGAAACAGACCCTTCGGTCCAACCCGTCCATGCCGACCAGGTATCCTAACCTAATCTAGTCCCACCTGCCAGCACCAGGCCCATACTCCTCCAAACCCTTCTTATTCATATACCCGTCCAAATGCCTTTTAAATGTACGAGCCTCCACCACATCCTCTGGCAGCTCATTCCATACACTAACGACCCTCTGCGTGAACATGTTGCCCGTTAGGTCTCTTTTATATCTTTTCCCTCTCACCCTAAACCTATGCCCTCTAGTTCTGGACTCTCCTACCCAAGTCGCAGGTAGATAGGATAGTAAAGGCGGCGTTTGGTATGCTTTCCTTTATTGGTCAGAGTATTGAGTACAGGAGTTGGGAGGTCATGTTGCGGCTGTACAGGACATTGGTTAGGCCACTGTTGAAGTATTGCATGCAATTCTGGTCTCCTTCCTATCGGAAAGATGTTGTGAAACTTGAAAGGGTTCAGAAAAGATATACAGGCGTATTGCCAGGGTTGGAGGATTTGAGCTATAGGGAGAGGTTGAACAGGCTGGGGCTGTTTTCCCTGGAGCATCGGAGGCTGAGGGGTGACATTATAGAGGTTTACAATATTATGAGAGGCATGAATAGGATAAATAGACAAAGTATTTATCAGTCTGATTGCAATTGCCGTAACAATTCTACTTTGCCAGTCCAATATCCAGGGAGGAGGAACTGCGAACGTATGAGTGTATTGTTTGGCTGTGTTGAGTTATTACTAGTTATCGGTTTGTTGCTGTTTATTATTTATTTAGTTAAATAGTTAGTTGTGGTTTTTAATATACATTTTTCTAGATATGTTTATACATTTGTACAGGAGGGCGGGTTGGTATTGTTTTGTATTTGTTGTAATAATAAAAATATCAATTTTTCAATAAAAGTATACTTAAAAAAAGAGCCATCAGCCCATCACAATTGTGCCAGTCAAAAAGAATGACCTAACTATTCCAATCCCATTTTCCTGCACTTGGCCCAAACCCTTGTATACGTTGACATCACAAGTGCACATCTAAATACTTGTTAAAATGTTGAGGGTTTCTGCCTTTGCCATCTTTACAGGCAGTGAGTTTCAGATTCCCATCACCCCTTGGGTGAAAAAGACTTTCCTTACATCACCTCAAAGTTTTCTGCCCCTTACCTTAAGTCTACGCGCCCCCATCATTGATCGCTATCAAGGGAATAGGCTTTTCCCAACTACTCGATTAATGCCCTTCATAATTTTATACATCTCAATCACGTCCCCTTTCAGTCTCCTCTGTTCCAAGAAAAACAACCTCAGTCTGCCAAGTCTCACTTCATACACTCTGCAGTCTCCTCTACATTAAGGAGACAGGCCGCCTACTTGTGGAACGTTTCAGAGAACACCTCTGGGACATCCACACTGCATCAACCAACCCAACCGCCCCGTGGCGGAACACTTTAATTCCCCCTCCCACCCTGCCAAGGACATGCAGATCCTTGGCCTCCTCCATCACCAGACCATAGCAACATGACGCCTGGAAGAAGAGCGCCTCATCTTCCGCCTAGGAACCCTCCAACCACAAGGGATAAATGCAGATTTCTCCAGCTTCCTCATTTCCCCTCCCCCCACCTTCTCTCAGTCCCAACCCTCGGACTCAGCACCGCCTTCTTGACCTGCAATCTTCTTCCTGACCTCGCCGCCCCACCCCCTCTCCAGCCTATCACCCTCACCTGAACCACCTTCCACCTATCGCCCCTCCCCCAAGTCCCTCCTCCCTACCTTTTATCTTAGTCTGCTTGGCACACCCTCCTCATTCCTGAAGAAGGGCTTATGCCCGAAACATCGATTCTCCTGCTCCTTGGATGCTGCCTGACCTGCTGCGTTTTCCAGCAACACATTTTTCAGCCCAGGCAATATCCTGGTAATCTTGAAACAAAGTAACAGATGCTGCAAATCACAATGGGTCAGACAGCATCCATGGAGAAAGCACAATCTCATGTTCAGTCTAGATGACTCTTCATTAGAGTTAAGTGTGGAGGAAACAGCACTTATGCTACAGTTAGTGTGGGTGGTGGATGTCGAATACTGGTGGAGAAAAGATTAGACTAAATGATCAGAATGTAAGAATGACACAACAATGGTGTGTCAAACTGCCAGAATTGAAAGGATAGAGTCCCACTGGGAATGGGAGGAACGGAGAGAGGACAATGAGAACAGAATGTAACAAACTAAAAGGGAAGAAATGGGAGTTGGTTCATAATTTGAAGGCGTTGAACTCAATATTAAGGCCATAAGGATGAAGCGTATAGTCTGAAGATGTTGTTCCTCCAGTTTGCACTGTGATTAATTGGAGCACTGCACCATGCAGAGGACAGATACGTGGGCACACAAGCAGGATGGTGTGTTAAAATGACCGGCTGTGGCAAGGTTGGGGTCATGCTTGTGCACAAACTGGAGGTGTTCCGCAGTCACCCAGTCTGTGTTTGGTTTCTCCAATGCAGAGTAGGCCGCATTGAGTGCAGTGAATACAATACACAAGAATGGAGGTGGTACAGGTGAAATGCTGCTGAAAAGACTATTCAGGCCCTCAGATGGTGACCAGAGAGGTGGTGAAGGGGCATATGTTGCATCTTCTGTGGTTACATGGGAAAGTGCCGTAAAGGGTGGTGGTGGTGGTCTTGGTGGTTGCAGAAGAGACTAGGGAGTCCTGGAGTGAATGATCCTAGTGAAATGCTAGGGGGAGTGAGGGGAAGGTGTGTTTGATGGTGGCATTCTGCAGGAGTTGTCTGAAATGACCAAGAAAAATCCTTTGAATGTGGAGGCTGATGGAGCACTAAGTGAGGACAAGGGGAACCTGATCACACTGTTGAGACTGATGTGAAGGCGCAAGGGCAGAAGCACGGTTGATAAGTCAGTTGCGATTGAGAGCCCGGTCAACCACAATGTCAGGGAAGAAACTAGCAATGTCAGCAGCATTGCTTTGGAAGGTGGCATCATCTGAATAGGTGAGACATATGTGGAGGAACTGGGAGAATGGGATGGAGTCCTTGCAGGACGCGTAATGTGACGAGCTGTAGTGAAGGTCCTTTGGGAGTCAGTGGATAGTTTATTCCCTGAAATGGAGACAGAGGTGTCAAACTGACTATGTAAAAGTTGTAGAGGAGTGGAAGTTGGAGGCAAAATGAACAAATTTTTCAAGGTCCTGACGAAAGCATGAAGCAGCACCGAAGCAGTCACTGATGTACTGAAAGAGGTTGTGGAGGAGGCCAGTGTAAAACTCGAACAAGGATCGTTCCACATACCCCATAAAAAGGCAGCCATAACCAGGACCCATGTGGATGCCCATAGCCACTCAGCAGAAGACTTGGGAGAAGTGAAATGAATTAAAGGAGAAATTGTTCAGTGAAATAAGTTCAGCCAGGCGGAGAAGAGTGGTGGTGGATGGGGATTGTTCAGGACTCTAGTTGAGGAAGAAGTCTAGAGCTCTCAGACCATCCTTGTGGGGAATGAAGGTACAGAGGGATTGGACATCCTTATTGAATAGGGCCAGGGATCTGGAAATAGTCAATATGGTGGAGAGCATTAGAGGAATCATGCATGTAGGTAGGCAGGATCCAGACAATTGGAGAGAGGATACAGTCCAGATAGGAGCAAATGAGTTCAGTGAAGTAGGAAAGACTGTTATGATGGCTTACCTGGACAGTCTGGTTTGTGCATTTTGGGAGGGAGGTAGAAGTGGGCTGTCTGGGCTTGACAGACTACCAGGTTGGAGACCGGTTTCCTTTGGTCCTGTGGAGGGGGGGGGGGGGGGAATCCCCAGAGATAGTGAGATCATTGAGCCCTGCAGTCACAGCCTGCTTAGAATATGGATTCCAGAACTGCACACAATACTCTAATGCAAAGAGGTAGTGAGAGAGTCAGGATAAAATGGGACCATAACTTAATGGGTTACTGAGAAGGGGGTAAGTAGTGAAACTGGAGTAAAGGGGGTAGTTCAAATTTAGTAAAGACATTCATATTTAATGAGCTTTGGACATTATCTTGCAATCTTAATTCTCATTCCAACTGTCATCTTTTAGGGTGGACAGTTACATTTTACTGCTACCACTGAACTTCCTTTTGTTCACACTTCACTTTCCCAGCCTCTTATTTGCTTAAACCCTGTTATATCATCAAATCTTTCCAAGTTCTGATGTAGGGTTATTAACTCTTTCTCATGCCAGACACTGCCTTACATGTTGGGTATTTTGCATTTTCTCTTTTTATTTCAAATTTCCACTATCGGTAGTATCGTATTTTTGATATCAGCTTTGAAAAAGCATCCTTTATACAGGCTTGAGGGGCTGAAATGACTCTACTGTTCTCACGTTTCTGCATTTGAGGAAATACGTCAAGATGCTCCAACATCCCACTCAAGAATAACATTCTCAAGAACATGATCGACAAAGATTTGAGGCAATCCCTTGTGTGCTTATTCCCACAGGGATCACTGCCCAGTAATTGAAACTAAGATGAGATAGTGGTGTCCCTGCAGGTCAGGCTGGATGGATCCCACAGAGCTCAGGGTTGCAGCAGGATCTCCCTGACCTTGTTTCTGGGATATTACGGCTTTCCCTGGAAAACGTGAAATCTAAATCCTTACTTTAAGCCAGGCAGGTCCCGAACACTGGCTGCGATCTCGGCGACCTCAGGACAAAGTTTCTCCACCAGCTCCAAGGGGCCCCACAACGACTTATTCTGACCCAGGAATGACTTCCTCACTGGTGTAGAAGGGTAAAAAAGATTAAGTTACAAATAGTATTACTATCTGGTCTCCCCATCAGTACCCTCCACTGACACTAATTCGTTTGGCTGAACTGGTCCTCAATAATTTCTCCTTTGAATCCTCCCACTTCCTCCAGATGAAAGGGATAGCCATGGGCACCCGCATGGATCCCAGCTATATGGAACAGTCCATCTTCCGCACCATTCCCCACCTTTTCCTCCGCTACATTGATGACTGCATCAGCGCCACCTCGTGTTCCCACAAGGAATTCAAACAGTTCATCAACTTCACAACACATTCCACCCTGACCTTAATTTCACCTGGACCATCTCAGACACTTTCCCCCTCTTCCTGGACCTCTCCATTTCCATTAACAGGGACCAACTCAATACTAGCATTTTCTACAAACCCACCAATTCCCACAGCTACCTGGACTACACCTCTTCCCACCCTCCCTTATTCACAATTCCTCTGCAGCATCTGCTCCCAGGAGATTGCCTTTTTCTTTAAAGACCGCAATTTCCCCTGCCGCATGGTTGATGACGCTCTCCAGTGCATCTTATCTACTTCCTGCACCTCCGCCCTCGCACCCCGCCCCTCCAACCGCAACAAGGATAGACACCTCCCACCCCACCTTCTACCCCACCAACCTCCATTTCCGCCACCTACAAACGGACCCCACCAACAGAGATACGTTTCCCTCCCCAACCTATCCACTTTCTGTCAAGACCGCTCCCTCTCTCTGCGATTCGCTTGTCAGGTCCATGCTCCCCACCAACACACCTCCCCTCCCGGCATCTTCCCCGGCCACTGAAAGGGTTGCAAAGCCTGCGCCCACACCTCCCCACTCACCTCCATCCAAGGCCTCAAAGGAGCCTTCCACATCCATCAAAGTTTCACCTGTACTTCCACATGTTATTTACTGTATCCTTTGCTCCTAATGCGGTCCCCTCTACACTGGGGAGACAGGATGCAGAGCACTTCACAGAACAATTCCGGGATACCCACACCAAACAACCCCATCGCCTCACTGCTGAATCTCAGCATTTGCCGTCCTCACTTTCTCCAACAACAATAATACCAGATGAGGAACAGCTATCATTCTCTGAACGGTTGAATGTTTGGTTAACACTGACTGGATCACCTTATAGGGAAAGGGTGAGCTCCAGAATAAAGTCAGACTGAGGAAGAATGGGGATGGAGAGAAGACCACAGAATTCTCTCGGTTAGAAAATTAATACAAGTACCACCAAGAAATATTCATAATTGAGAGCAATGACCACCACCATTGACATCAGAGAAAGCAACTCAGTGATAGCCCCTTCGGTCAGGCTAACTGACGTATTCAAAACAATAAGGGGGAAAACAGCATTTCCATCATTCCTGGGAAAACTGAAAACGTTTACCTTTTAGCCCATGCTTCAGGCAGTGTTCCAGCACTACAAAGAATTGTTGCAATGGGGCATAGTCCGAGTCCAGAGTCCGCCCAAAGCTCAGAGCTGATTCAATCAGTCCCTTGATGCTGAGGTTTGCCATATTGAGAAGATTTGTCCTTTCAATGGCCATTGGGTCCCTTAGCCCTGGGCAAGGAGAGAAGCAGTGGATTAATGCCCAGGAAAAGGACAAGAGAAGCTGAGGGGTGGAGGCGGATGGTGTGGGGGGGGGGGGGGGGGGGGTAGAGGGCTGCCGGGGGTTGGAGTGGGGGTGAGGGTTGGGGGTTGCTGCAGGGTTGGGGTGAGAGGTTGGGGGGTTGCAGTAGGGTGGGGGAGGAGGGTGGAGGCTAAAGGTTGGGGGGTTGTCATGGGGGGGTGGGGGTGGAACTTAGTGGTTGGGGGATTGCTGTGGGGTGGGGTGGGGTGGGGTGGGGTGGGGGTGGAGGTTGCCGTGGGGTGGGGGGAGGTTAAGGGGTGGAGGTTGCCGTGGGGTGGGGGGAGGTTAAGGGTTGGGGGGGGTTGCCGTGGGGTGGGGATGGAGGTTTAGGGTTGGGGGGGTAATGGGAGTTCTGGTTAGGGGTTGGGGGCGGGGAATGTGGGTTGGTTCATGCCCCCGGGGAGGAGGGAGCGGTTTGGGGGAAGGGTCATGGGAACACCGCCGGCCGGGCCTCCCCCTCACCCCGCGGGGCCGCCTCCCCCTCACCCCGCGGGGCCGCCTCCAGGCCCGGCTTCCCCCTCCCCCCGCGGGGCCGCCTCCCCCTCACCCCGCGGGGCCGCCTTCAGGCCCGGCTTCCCCCTCACCCCGCGGGGCCGCCTTCAGGCCCGGCTTCCCCCTCACCCCGCGGGGCCGCCTCCCCCTCACCCTCCCCCTCCCCCTCCCCCCGCGGGGCCGCCTCCCCCTCACCCTCCCCCTCACCCCGCGGGGCCGCCTCCAGGCCCGGCCTCCCCCTCACCCCGCGGGGCCGCCTCCAGGCCCGGCTCTCTGCTCGGAGCTGCGGCCGAGAAGGTTTCTGACGCTTTCCGGGCGAAGGCGAAGATGGGAGCCTGCCAGGAGGGCTCGGCCGCGGCACCGGCCCCCTGCCCGACTCGTGGGCCCGGGCTCTGCTCGTCCTGAAGCCGCAGGATCCCAAAAGGCCGCTCCCGATCGCGGCTCTCCCCGTCCCCCAAACCCGGCGGCAACTCCGGCTCCGCCGGCTCCATTCTGCGGCGTTCAACCCGCCCTCACTCCCAGATCAATACTGGCTCAGGCCCGGCTCTGGGAGGAGCTTCCAGAACATTCCGACTGTTCACTCCCCCTAATCCCAGACCATCCCCTATTCCTGATTTGGTCACTCCCCCTAATCCCAGACCATCCCCTATTCCTGATTTGGTCACTCCCCCTAATCCCAGACCACTCCCTATTCCTGATCTGGTCGCTCCCCTAATCCCAGACCACTCCCTATTCCTGATCTGGTCGCTCCCCTAATCCCAGACCACTCCCTATTCCTGATCTGGTCACTCCTCTAATTGCAGATCACTCACTCCCTTTTCCTGATTCTGGTCACTTCCCTAATCCCAGACCACTCACTTGCTATTTCCAGACTAGTCATTTTCCTTAGTCCCAGACTGCACACACCCTATTCCTGATCTGGTAACTGTGTTCCTGAACCAGCCACTCCCCTGATCTCAGACCACTTGCTCCCCTTTCCTGTACCGGTCTGTCCCTTAATCCTGGGTCACTCACTCCCTTAATCCAAGACCAGTCACTTTCCTTAGTCAGAAGTTGCACGATGCCAAGTTATGGCCCAACAAGTATTTCAAATCACAATCTTTCAGAGCACAGCTCCTTCGTCACCTGAAAGCACTCTGAAAGCTTGTGATTTCCATTAAATCTGTTGGACTATAACCTGGTGTCATGTAATTTATGATTTTGTCCAGCACCTCCACATCATGGCTTTCCTTAGTCCCAGACTGCACACAAACCTATTCCTGAACTGGTCACTATCATTTATCCCAGACTGCTCACTCCCTATTCCTGGACCAGTCACTTTTGCATGCCAGCCCTATCATTTTGCTAATCCCGGACAAGGTATTCCTCCAACTCAATGCCTTTAAGCCAGAACTTGTTACTCCCCAGTGCTAGATGCTCACTCATCTAACCAGAATAGTCACCCCCTATTTGCTCACATGATCCCAATCATTCATTCCCCCATTTCTGGACTGATCCCTCCCCTATACAAACACACTCACTTCCCCAGACCATTTCCCCAACACAAGCCTGAGATCTCTCCCTAATCTTGGATCAGTCAATTCTACAATCCTGGTCTGGTCACTCCCCTGATCCTGGATAGATCACTCCCCTAATCCCGGCCAGTCACACTCTTAATCTTGGACTCTCCACTCCTCGAATCCTAGTCCAGTCATTTCCTTAATTCTGGTCTGATCACTCATCTCAACCTGGACTAGACACTCCCCAAAACCCAGACTGATCAGTCCCCATAATAACAGTCCTGGTCACTGCTCTGATCCTGGACCAATCACTCCCTCTAATCTCAAACAAATTGCTTCACCTAATCCTGAACTGGTTATTCTCCACATCGCAGATTTATCAATGCTCCAGTCCCTGACTGGTCACTTCCCATAATCCTGGACCAGTCACTTTTTAAAATCCTGAACAGGACACTTGCCTAATATGAGATCCATCACTCCTTTAATCCTGGAGCAGTCATTCCCCTAATCCTGGACCCATAATCCCTGAACACCTCCAAACCACTCACTTGTATATTCCCAGTCCAGTCATTTCCCTCAAACTGAACCAGTCATGCCCCTAAATCCCTGATTCTGAATAGGTCACTCACAGTCTCAGTCCGATCATTCTCCAATATCAATGTGGTCACACTCTTCATCCTGGACCATTCAAACCTCTCAATCCCTAAACTATCACTCCCCTAATCCCAGACCTATCACTCTCCTTAATTTCAGACAATTCCAAACAGTCACTTCCCTAATTGCACTTTGCCAACAATACATTTGTCATGCCTATTTGGGCCAGTCAATTCCTCTAATCCCAGATCAGTCATTCTCCTAATGCTGAATTTGTCACTTCTCCTAATACTGGACCACTCACTCCCCTAATACTGAATCGGACATTCCCCCAACCCTGGACTGGTCATTTCCCCAATCCCAAACTGGTCATTTCCCCAAACCTAGACTGGTCATTTCACTCAACCCTGAAGTGACACTACAACCCCGATCCCAGATGGCACACTCAGTTTGTTATCCGCTGACCTGCTACCCATGGATCTGCATTATGTATGAGGTTGGCCCCAGACTGCTTTGTTTACCATTGTCTTGTTTGTTCTGCCATGGTCCTCCATCGTATGCAGAAGAGGTATGTAAGAATGGCATCACATTTTATATTATGCACAGGATGTTTGTGCATCCTTTGTTGATAACTAGTGTAACTACGACATTCAATAAATGACTGGTCACTTATCCTAATCCCCAACCAATCTCTAATCCAATCCAGGACTGGACTAGATTAGATTAGATTAGATTACTTACAGTGTGGAACAGACCCTTCGGCCCAACAAGTCCACACCGCCCCGCCGAAGCGCAACCCACCCATACCCCTACATTTACCCCTTACCTAACACTACGGGCAATTTAGCATGGCTAATTCACCTGACCTGCACATCTTTGGACTGTGGGAGGAAACCGGTGCACCCGGAGGAAACCCACGCAGACACAGGGAGAACGTGCAAACTCCACACAGTCAGTCGCCTGAGGCAGGAATTGAACCCGGGTCTCTGGCGCTGTGAGGCAGCAGTGCCGCCCACTGTGCCACCGTGCCGCCCACTGTGCCACCATGCCGACTCTCCTTCCCATTCCCAGACCAGTAATTGAGAAGAAAAAGGGAACATTTTATCTAAATGGTGAGAGCTGTGAGATTCAGATGGATGTGGGTGTCCTCATGCAAGCATCACACTACGTTAGTCCATAAGTATAGAAAGTAATCAGGAAAGCAAATAGAATGGTATAATTTATCACAAGGGCAATTTAATACAAAATTAAGGAGGTTATGCTTCAGTTATACAGTGTGACTGCATCTGGACTAATGTGTACAGTATTGGTCACCTGTTTAAGGAAGAATGCAAATGCATTGGAGGCAATTCAGAGAAAGTTTACGAGACTAATACCAGGAATGGCTGGTTATTTTATGAGGTAAAGTTCAATGGACTAAGCTTATATCCACTAGAGTTTAGAAGGGTAAGCGTTGACTTGATTGAAGCATAGACGATCCTGAGGGGCCTTGAATGAGTAGATATGGAGATCATATTTCTTATAGGGCAATCTAGAACTAGGGATCTCTGTTGAAAAATTCACCCTAATCACAGACTGTCCTGGACTCCAGACCAGTCACTCCCTCATTCCCTCAATTCCTAATTGGCCATTCTCCTTTAATCTCACACTAATTGCTCCCCCCATGCCACACTAGTCATTGACCCCATCCTGTCTTGGTCATTGCTCCCATTTCTGGGCCTGACACTCCTCCAATCAAACACTGGTCACTTACCCAATTCCAGAACAGTCACTCTCCCCACCAATCATGGAGCAGTCACACTCCAAATTTTGAACCAATCACCAACCTCTAAATCTCAAACTAGTTGGCTGCTCCCTTCTAATCTGAGCATCAACCCCAATCCCTCCCAATCCCAGACCAGTCATTCCCCCACCAAAGCCCACACCAACAGAATCAACATTGAAGCTGTGATTGAGACCTACCTAAAATGCCATCCTTCATGATTGACAAATGCCGTTCTGCACAGGACATTGAAAAGTAAATATCATCCCTCGCTTAGGTTGGGAGGGGAGAGGGGAGAGGAAACCATAGGTCATATCAATTATTTATCAAAGGGAGTGATAGAGGAAGAGGTAAAGGCAAGACATACAGAAGTACAGAAGGTGGTAGAGCCAAAACTCAGTGACCAAGACAGTATTGGAGGTCAATGACTAGTGTGGCATGAGGGGAGTAACTAGTGTGAGGTTAGTGTATTGGTGCTGCAGTGGTGCACCTTCTGCAGATGAACAAAGACTTTGATTCTGATTTTCTGGCAAGGGGAGGTCAAGCAGATCATTTTCATAAAATTAAAGAAAATACCACCTAGGCAGGGTTGTGTGCAGCCTATAGGAACACACACACACACACATGCATTCTCCTCACCATCTTCTAGCCAATGTCTGTAATGTCATGTATAAGGAACCCCCAGCTTCTATCATGATACTACAGGTTTCTTACAGAAACTCAGCACCCACAGACCAGTCAAACCAGGAATATTCCTTGTCACAGTGGATATTTCAGCACTTTACACCAGCATCTCCCATGACGACGGCATTGCTGCAACCGTCTCAGTACTCAATACCAACAACTGCTAATTTCCAAGCACTATCCTACATTTGCACCCTAATACACCAACATTTTCATGCAGAAGTTTGAGAGAGACTTCATTGCTGCACAGGATGTCTGACCAATGCTTGTACACCAGATACATTGATGACATTTTCTTCCTCTGGACTCATGGCAAGGAATCACTGAAACGGGTATCAACAGGTTTCATCCCCTCAGTCTCATTCTTGGACGCATGCATCTCCATCAAGGACAGACACCTCAGTACTTCACTCTACCACAAACCCACGGATAACCTCACAATGAGGAGCTTCTTTAGCTTCCACCATTAGAAAAGCCATCCCTTATGGACAAGCCCAGCATATATGCAGAATCTGCTCAGATGAGGCAGAACGCGATGGACACTTAAAGGTTTTGAAAGATATCTTCATAAGAAAAGGATACTATGCTCAATTCATCGATCGCCAGTCCGAAGCACCACAACGAGAAACCGCAGTGACCTTCTCAGAAGGCAGACTCAGGACACGACCGATAGAGTACCCTTTCCTGTCCAGATTTCCCTCAGCATGGAGAAACTACGCTATGTTCTTGCAGCCTTCAACATATCATCGATGGCAATGAACATCTCACCAAAATTATCCCAAGCCTCTACTTCTTGCCTTCAAACAACTGCCAAAAAATAAACAGACAGTTGTTTGCAGAAAACTACCCAGCATTCAAGATATTCCTGTTAGGGTGAAAGAAAAGGCTGGTAGGTGTAGGGAAAGCTGCATGACTAGGAAATTGAGGTTTTGGTTAAGAAAAAGCAGGAAGCATATGTCAGGTATAGACAGGAGAGATCGAATGAATCCTTAGATGAGTATGCAGGCATTGGGGAATACTTAAGAGGGAAATCAGGAGGGCAGAGAGAGGATATGAGATAGCCGTAGCAAATAGGGTTCAGGAGAATCCAAAGGGATTTTGTAAATACATTAAGATCAAAAGGGTAACTAGGGAGAGAATAGGGCCCCTCAAAGATCAGCAAGGCAGCCTATGTGTGGAGCCGCAGGAAATGGGGGACATACTAAATGAGTATTTTGCATCAGTGTTTACTGTGGAGAAGGACATGGAAGATATAGAATGGGGGGAAATAGAGCTTGTAAAATGTCCATATTACAGAGGAGGAGGTACTGGATATCTTGAAATGCATAAAAGTGGGTAAATCCCCAGGACCTGATCAGGTGTACTCCAGAACTATGTGGGAAGTGAGGGAAGAAATTGCTGGGCCCCTTGCTGAGATATTTGTATCACAAATGAGGGCTGGAAGACTGAGGATTGGGTAACATGGTGCCACTATTTTAAAAAGGTGGTAAGAAAAAGCCAGGGAACTATAGACCAGTGAGCCTGACATTAGTGGTGGGCAAGTTGGTGAAGGGAATCCTGAGGGACAAGACTTACATGTATTTGGAAAGGCAGGAACTGATTAGGGATAGTCAGCATGGCTTTGTGCATGGGGAATCATGTCTCTCAAACTTGATTGAATTTTTTGAAGAAGTAACAAAGAGGATTGATGAGGGCAGAACGGTAGACGTGATCTATATGGACTTTAGTTAGGCATTCAACAAGGTTCTTCATGGGAGACTGGTTAGCAAGGTTTGACCTCATGGAATACAGGGAGAACTAGCTACTTGGATGAACTGGCTCAATTGCTTTTCAGACTGGAGGCTTGTGACCAGTGGTGTGCCACAAGGATCAGTGCTGGGTCCTCTACTTTTCATCATTTATATAAATGATTTGGATGTGAACAGAGGAGGTATATTTAGTAAGTTTGCAGTGACACCAAAATTGGAGGTGTAGTGGATAGTGAAGAAGGTTACCTCAGAGTACAATGGGATCTTGATCAGATGAGTCAATTGGCTGAGGAGTAGCAGATGGAGTTTAATTTAGATAAATGTGAGTTGCTGCATTTTGGAAAAGCAAATCAGAGCAGGACTTATACACTTATGGTACAGTCCTGGGGATTGTTGCTGAACAAAGAGATCTTGGAGTGCAGGTTCATAGTTCCTTGAAAGTAGAGTCGCAGGTAGATAGGATATTGAAGAAAGCATTTGGTGTGGCTTCCTTTATTGGTCAGAGTATTGAGTACAGGAGTTAGGAAGTCATGTTGCAGCTGTACAGGACATTGGTTAGGCCACTTTTGGAATATTGCTTGCAGTTCTGGTCTCTGTCCTATCGGAAGATGTTGTGTAACTTGAAAGGGTTCAGAAAAGATTTACAAGGATATTGCCAGGGTTGGAGGATTTGAGCTATAGGGAGAGGCTGAATAGGCTCAGGCTGTTTTCCCTGAAGTGTCAGAGGCTGAGGGGTGACCTTGTCGAGGTTTATAAAATCATGAGGGACATGGATAGGATAAACAGACACCCTGAGGTGGGGTAGTCCAGAACTCAAGGGCATAGGTTTAGGGTGAGAGAGGAAAGATATAAAATGAACCTAAGGGGCAACTTATTCATGTAGAGGGTGGTGCGTGTATGGAATGAGCAGCAAGAGGAAGTGGTGGAGGCTGGTACAATTACAACATTTAAAAGACATCGGGATGAGTTTATGAAAGGAAGGGTTTAGAGGGATATGGGCCAAGTGCAAGCAAATCGGTGTGGACTTGTTGGACCGAAGGGCCTGTTTCCACACTATAGGGAATCTAATCTAAAAAAATCTAAAAATGGGACTATGTTAGGTTAGGATATCTGATCAGCATGGACGAGTTGGACCAACAGGGCTGTTTCTGCATTGTACAGCTTTATGACTCAATGACAACATCGATCACAAAACAACACAACACTGCCACGGCAACCTTTGCAAGACACGTCAGATCATCGACATGAATGCTACTACTACACGTGAGAACACCACTCACCATGAACAAGTCAAATACTCATGTGACATGGCCGGTGTTGTCTACCTCATGCTTTGCAGACAAAGATGCCCCACAGCATGGTATATTGGCCAAACCATGCAGAGGCTACAGCAACAGATGAATGGTCATGATGCAACAATCGTCAGACAGAATGTTCCCTCCCAGTCAGTGAACACATCAGCAGTCAAGCACATTAGCCTAGATCTTTGGGTAAGTGTCCTCCAAGGTGGCCTTCAAGGTACACAACAACACAGAATCGCTGAGCAGAAACTGATAGCTGCCACATCAAGCTGTCATGCACCCAGATAGAATGTTTTGTATGGTGCATCTGTAAAAGTTGCTGAGGGTGCTTATGAACATGCCACATTTTCTAAGCCTCTTTAGGAAGAAGAGTTGTTGTTGTTCCTTCTTGACCATTGCGTCCAAGTGGGAAGACCAGGCCAGATTGTTGGTTATTGTCACTCCTAGGAACTTGACACTCTTAACCTGCTCCACCTTAACTCCATTGATGTAGATTAGGGTATGTCTCTCTTCTTTCTTCCTGAAGCCAATGATCTATTCTTAAGTTTTGCTAATATTGAGGGAGAGATTGTTTTCTTTGCACCACGACACCAAACATTTTATCTCCTTCCTGTATTCTGACTATTGCTTTGATATCTGGCCTACAATGGTAGTGTCATCAGCAAACTTGTAGATGGCATTTAGACGAAATTTGGCCACACAAGTCAAGATTGTACAGGGAGTACATTAGGCGGCTGAGTATGCATCCTTGCGGGGTGCTGGTGTTGAGGATTATCATGGAGGAGGAGTTGCCTGTCTTCACTGATTGCGGTCGGTAGATCGGAAGCTGAGGATCCAGTTACAGAGGACGGAGCCAAAACCTAGGTCTTAGAGTTTGGAGATTACTTTGGAAAGAATTATTTTTTCCTGACAAATGTCATTGGGGCAGATGAAAAGTAATGAGTAATTCTCCTGACAGCTTGTGGACCTGCAGCCTTTTGGTTAATGGGAGCTTGATATTCCCTGAGGCACCAGACACAGTTTGTAGTCAAGATTCCAGTGGTGCTGGAAAAGGACAGCAGGTCAGGCAAGAATCATCAGGAATTATGCCTGAAACGTCGATTCTCCTGCTCCTCGGATACTGCCTGACCTGCTGTGCTTTTCCAGCACCACGCTATCAACTCTGATCTCCAGCATCTGCAGTCATCACTTTCTACTACAAAGAGTTGATAGATTTAGTTAAGGAATATTACCACGCCAAGCCTCCTCTAATTCTGACACGCTATTGGTTTGAGAACCAGCGGATTCTATATTGGGATATTTGACTAGGTTAAGGCGACTAGCAGAGACATGTGACTTTGGTTTAACCCTTAGTGAGATGCTGAGAGATCATTTGGTATTTGGGACTAATGATGTGACCATACAAAAGGGCCTACCATGTAAAGTCCATGTGGACTTCACACAGGCACCATAACTGGCTTTATCATTGGAAAATGCTACCAGTGGAAAATATGAGTTGCAGGATATTCCAATGGAAGTGGAAACACTCGCCAGTCCAAATGAGCTCAGAGAATATCACTTGAGTGAAGGCAATTGCATAACCTCACTCAGGACATATCCTGAATAGAGGGACTCGAGGTCAGCCCACAGCAAAACCCCAAAATAAAGCCAAGACTCAGCCAAAAGTTTAAAAGTTTCTTCAGGATATGGGCCAGCAAGTCATTGTAGTTGCTGCCGGTATGCTGACTTGAAAGCAAAAGAGTCCCACTTGACCTAAATAGAGTAAGAGAACCCATAGGCTGGTATCCTGGAGAGTACACACCCTGGAAGGTCCACCTAACATTTGGTTTGGAACAGTTAAATTGCTTAGCAACATCTAACTCAAGACCAATCAAAATGAGTGTCTCATTAAATGTTCTAATAAGAATGTAAGAACCAGGAACAAAAGTAGGCTGACTGGCCCTTTGACCATGCTCCGCCATTCAATAAGATCATGACTGATCTTCTCATGTCCTCAATTCCACTTATCCAGCCTCTCACCATAACCCTTAATTCCTTTATTGTTCAAAAAATTATCTATCTTGGCCTTAGAGCACTCAATGAGGAAGCCTAACTATTTCACTGGGCAGAGAATTCCACAAATTCACAACCCTCTGGGTGAAAATGTTCCTCCTCAATTCTGCTGCTCAATAAATCTGCTCCCCCTAATTTTGAGGCTGCGCTCTCTTGTTGTAGTTTCACCCATCAGTGGAAACATCCTGTCTGCTTCCATCCTATCTAATCCCTTCATAATTTTATATGTTTCATTCTTCTGAATTCCAATGAATATAATCCAAGTCTACTCAGTCTCTCCTCATAAGCCAATCCCCTCAACTCCAAATTAACCTAGTGAACTTCCTCTGCAACCCCTCCAGTGCCAGTACGTCCTTTCTCAAGTAAGGAGACCAAAACTGCATGCAGTCCTCCGGGTGTGACCTCACAGCTGTTTTTAAACTTTAGCAATGAAGGACAAAATTCAATTTGCCTCCATATGCATTTGGAAAGTATAATAACGAGAAAAAAATAACTAGAGAGAGAATAGGATCCCTCAAGGACCAAAGTGGACATGTATATGTGAAACGGCAGGAGATGAGCAAGATCCTCAATGAATGTTTCTCCTCTGTGTTTACCGTGGAGAAAGGCATGAAGACTTGGGTACCTGAGGAAGTTAGTGGTAATATCTTGGGGACAGACCATATCACAGTGGAGAAGATGTTAGACGTATTAAAACATATTAAGATGGATAAATCTCCTGGTCCTTACCAGATATATCCTAGAACCTTGTAAGAGGCTAGAGAAGAAATTGCAGGGGCCCTGACTGATATTTTTGCATCATTGTTAGCCATGGGCAAGGTCCCAGAAGACTGCAGGGTAGCGGATGTTGTGCCCTTATTCAAGAAGGGCTGCAAAGAAAAGCTTGGGAACTATAGACCAGTAAGCCTAACGTCTGTGGTTGGTAAGTTACTTGAGAAGAATCTGAGGGATAAGATATACATGCATTTGGAAAGATTGAGTTTGATTAGGAGCAGTCAGTACAGCTTTGTGCATGGGAGATCATGCCTCACAAATTTGTTAGAGTTCTTCGATGAAGTGACCAGGAAAGTTGATAAGGCAGGGCAGTAGACCTAGTCTGTATAGATTTCAGTAAGCTCTTTGATAACGTTCCAAATGGTAGGCTGCTCTGGAAAGTTAGATCACATGGAATCCAGGGCAATCTGGCAAATTGGCTTGATGGAAGGAAGCAGAGAGTAATAGTGGAAGGATGCTTATCAGACTGGAGGCCTTTGGCTTGTGGTGTACCTCAGGTCGACACTGGGCCCATTGCTGCTTGTTACCTTAATCAATGATTTGGATGAGAATGTATATAGCATGGTAGTAAGTTTGCAGATGACACTAAAATAGGCGGTGTCATGGACAGTGAGAAAAGTTCTCAGAAATTGCAACAGGACCTTGATCAGCTGGGGAAGTGAGCTGAGAAATAGCAAATGGACTTCAATATAGGTAAGTGGGAGGTGTTATATTTTGGAAAGTCAAACGAAGATAGGAGTTTAATGGTGAATGGCAGGGCCTTAAGGAGTGTAGTGGAATAGAAGGACCTTGGAGTTCAGGTGCACAGTTCTCTGTAAGTAGAGTCATAGGTAGACAGGGTAGTGAAGAAGGCTTTTGGCACACTGGCATTGAGTATAGAAGTTAGGAAATTATGTTGCAGTTATACAGGATGTTAGTGAGGCTGCACTTGGAGTATTGTGTTTGGTTTTGGTCACCTTGTTATTAAATTGGAAAAAGTGGAGATGAAGTTTACAAGGATGTTGCCAGGACGTAAGGATTTGAGATTTATGGAGAGGTTGAACAAGCTAGGACTTTTCTCCTTAGAGCATAGGGGACTGAGGGGGCATCTTATAGAAATGTATCAGACCATGAGAGGCATGGATACAGTGAATGCACTCAGTATTTTTCCCAGGTTGGAGAATCGAGGACTAGAGGGCATCAGTTTAAGGCTAGAGGGTAAAGAATAAGAGGGAACCTGAGGGGCAACTAGAATTCTTTGAAGACATTACAAGCATGGTGGACAACGGGTACCGAGTAGATGTGCTGTATCTAGATTTCCAAAAGGAATTCAACAAGGTGCAGCACAAAAGGGTGCTGCATAAGATAAAGATGCATGGGCAATGTATTAGCATGAATAGAGGATTGGTTAACTAACAGGAAATGTGTTGCTGGAAAAGCGCAGCCGGTCAGGCAGTATCCAAGGAGCAGGAGAATCGACGTTTCAGGCACGAGCCCTTCTTCAGGCTCATGCCCGAAACGTTGATTCTCCTGCTCCTTGGATGCTGCCTGACCTGCTGCGCTTTTCCAGCAACACATTTTCAGCTCTGATCTCCAGCATCTGTAGTTCTCACTTTCTCCTAACTAACAGGAAGCAAAGAGTGGGGATAAATGAGTGCTTTTCTAGCTGGCAATCAGTGACTAGTGGTGTGCCTGAGGGATCAGTGTTGGGACCACAATTATTCACAATTTACAGAGATGATTTGGAGTTAGGTACTATGTGTAGTGTGTCAACATTTGTGGATAAGACTAAGTTGAGTGGTAGAGCAAAGTGTGCAGAGAACTGTGAAACCTTGCAAATGGAAATATATAGTTTAAGTATGTGGGTGAAGATCTGGCAGATGGAGTACAATGTTGATAAATGTGAAGTCATCCATTTTGGAAGGACTAACAATAAAAAGGACAATTACTTGAATGGTTAAATATTGCAGCTTGCTGCCTTGAAGAGGGACTTGGGTGTCCTTATGCATGATTCACAGGATGTTGACCTGCAGTGCAACAGGTAATTAAGAAGGCAAATGGAATTTTGTCCTTCATTGCTAAAGGAATTGAGTTTAAAAGCAGAGAGGTTATGTTGCAGCTATATAGAGTGCTGGTGAAGCCACACCTGGAGTACTGCGTGCAGTTTTGGTCTCCTTACTTGAGAAAGGATGTACTGACACTAGAGGGAGTACAGAGGAGGTTCACTAGGTTGATTCTGGAGTTGAGGGGGTTGTCTTATGAGGAGAAACTGAGAAGACTGGGATTATAATCATTGGAATACAGAAGAATGAGGCAGGATCTTTTACAAACGCATAAAAGTATGAAAGGTAGAATAGGATAGAAGTAGAGAGGATGTTTCCACTGGCGAACAGACAAGATGGCAGAGTCTCAAAAGTAAGCTTGATTAGAGTTGTGAATAGTTTTAGATTAGATTCCCTACAGTGTGGAAACAGGCCCTTCGGCCCAACAAGTCCACACTGACCACACTGACCCAGACCCATTTCCCTCTGATTAATGCACCTAACACTATGGGCAATTTAGCATGGCCAATTCAGCATGTCCAATTCACCTGACCTGCACATGTTTGGACTGTGGGAGGAAACTGGACCACCTGGAGGAAACCCACGCAGACACAGGGAGAATATGAACACTCTGCACAGACAGTTACCCGAGGCTGGAATCAAATCCGGGTCTATGATGCCATGAGGCTGCAGTTGCCCTGCCCCTTTTGTTGTTTAATATTTAGTTTTAGAGTTAAATAATAAATTGGTATTATTTTCTTTAGATCGAAGAATTTGGGAGTTCTCTGTCACTTGTACTTTAACAGATTACAAGGTGAGGTGTTTGGTTTAATTAACAGAAGGAGTCACTGCCATGTCATAATAACCTATACTGGGGAAACTTTACAGATTAATAGTACAAGTTTGGTTTTGGTCTCTTCTCTGAAGCAGCTAATTCAGTTACCACTGATTGTAGTAAAAGGCTTGGGACCGAGCTTAATGGGATGAAATTGGCTGAGCAGGATTCACATAACTCCCCTGGGCCAAATGGACTATACCCAAGGTTACTACAGGAAGCAAGGGAAGAGATTGCTGCACCTTTGGCAAATATCTGCGATCTCTGTCCAGTGGTGTAGTACTAGATGATTGGAGGGTGGCAAATGTTGTTCCCTTGTTCAAGAAATGGAAAAGGGATAACCGTGGGAATTACAGACCAGTCAGTCTTACATCGGTAGTGGGCAAATTATTGGAAAGGATTCTGAAGAGACAGAATTTATGATTATTTGGAAAAGCACAGCTTGATTAGAGATAGTCAGCATGGCTTTGTGAGGGGCAAGTCATGCCTCACAAGCCTTACTGAATTCTTTGAGGATGTGACAAAAGACATTGATAAAGGTAGAGGAATGGATGTGGTTATATGGATTTTAGCAAGGCATTTGATCAAGTTCCCCATTGTTGGCTCATTCAGAAGGTAAGGAGGCATGGGACTCAGGAAACTGTGACTGTCTGGTACAAAATTGGCTGACCTATAGAAGACAGATGGTGGTAGTAGAAGGAAAGTATTTAGCCTTGAGCTCAGTAACCAGTGGTGTTCCACAGGAATCTGTTCTGGGACCTCTGCTTTTTGTGAGTTTTATAAATGACTTGGATGAAGAAGTGGAAGGGTGGTTAGCAAGTTTGCTGATAACATGAAGGTTGGCAGAGTTGTGGATGATGCGGAAGCTGTTGTAGCTTGCAACAGGACATTGACAGGGTGCAGAGCTTGACTGAGGCCTGGCAGATTGAGTTTATCCTGGAACTGAAAAGTCTGGAGTTGAAGGGTTTTAGGCCAATTTGATTATAGCTACCTCAGGCAAAAGGCTTTTAAGTTAAAAAAAAAAGACACTTGTACAATGAAAGGAGTGTAGCCAGTTCTTCCAGCTCAGATTTTCTCCGGTTTGGTTTGGTTTGGTTTCAGCACAGTAGGATTGAAAAAGCTGCTGAACCCCAAAGAAGCAGGTCCAGGCTGATCGTCCTCTCTCTCTGGCTTCCCTCATGTAAGAGCCTGAAGTTGATTTAATCTTTTGTGGCAAGGGTGTTTATGGGGATTGTTGCAAGTATTTGGACAGCATCATTAAATTGGGATAATCTGCTGGGTTTTCAGATAGGTCAAGTTATTCTGCATTCTGTTCTCTTTGTTTGTGTTTCATTCGGTAACCTTGTAAATGAATTCTATTTTTTTTAAAACTAAGTGATTTGATCAGCAGTATCGCTCCTAGAATATCCACTTCACACCTGCTTAAAACAACTAGCAAAGTTAGGGTCTGGGCTACTTTCTTCAAATGTTTTGTTGGAGTCTGGCCTGGTCCATATTAATGCCCATTGGTCCCTCAAAGTTGCCACCCAATTGATAGGGTTGTTAAGAAGGCATTTGGTGTGTTGGCTTTCATTAGCAGGGTATTGAGTTTTAGAACTAAGATGTTATGCTGCAGCTCTATAAAGCCCTGGTTAGACCACACATGGAATATTGTGTTCAGTTCTGGTCACCTCATTAGAGGAAAGATGTGGAAGCTTTAGAGAGGGTGCAGAGGAGATTTACCAGGATGCTGCTTTGACTCGACACCATGTCTTATAAACAAACTTTGAGGGAGTTAGGGCTTTTCTCATTGGAGTCAAGAAGGATGAGAGATGACTTGTCAGAGGTGAACATGATGAAGAGAGGCATAGATAGACTGGATAGACAGAGACTATTTCCCATGGTGGAAATGGCTATGGGGGGCATAATTTTAAGGTGTTTGGAGGAAGGTTTTGGACAGATGTCAGAGGTAGGTTTTTTACACAGAAAGTGATGGATGCGTGGAATGCACTGTCAGCATTGGTAGTAGAGTCAGATGCAGTAGAGACATTTAAGCAACACTTATATGGGTCCTTGAAGATAGCAAAATGTAGGGTATGTAGGTTAGTTTGATCTTAGAGTAGGATAAAAGGATGGCACAATATTGAGGGCCAATGTCCTGTACTATGCTATAGTGTTCTGTGTTCTATGTTCTAGATTGTCTCAACACTTTTTGATGAGAAAGTGACTGACTGAGTGAAGTCCTAATTAAATAACCAGAAGCTTTTTAAGGTGTAAGGACTATCAAAAGAGCTAAGGCCATCTTGCACATTGACCAGGAAGCAAGTCCACGATTCTGCAAGGCTCACCCCCTGCCTTTGCCTTAGGGGTAAAAGTAGAAGCAGAAATCAGAAGGCTGAAAAGCGAAAGAGTCATCAAACCAGTCCAGTTTGCAGAATGGGCAGCACCAGTTGTATTGATTATCAAGCCTAATGAGTCAATTTGCCTTTGTGGGGATTTTAAATAAATGGTAGACCACTTTTCGCTTTGAGGTTTTATATGCAAAACTGGCAGGGGATTTATCCTTCAAGAAGCTGGACATGAACCATGTATATTTGCAGTTGCAGTTAGATGAAGATTCCCAGAAGTATGCTACATTAATATCCCTAAGGGTTTGTATCAATATATGAGACAGCCATCTGAGGTATTGTCAGCCTGTGCAATTTTTCAGCAGACGATGGAGAATGTTTTACAAGGTCTACCCCAGGTCGCCATTTATCTAAAAGTTATGCTAATAACAGGGTAGACCAATAAGGAGCACTTCAAGAACTTAGATTTTTCTCCCATGCAGATGTATGCTTTAGAAGGGAAATATGTGTGACCCAGCTACCTGGGCTTCAGAGTCGACAAGACCAGGTTGCACCTGTTGGGAAATAATGTGAGGGTGATCAAAGGTGCCCCTGCTCCCATGTCTGTACTGGAGCTTAGGTTTTTCCTTGGGCTGGAGAATTATTACTGAAAGTTCATACATAAGCTGGCCTCCATCCTGGCACCTTTGTATCAACTCAAAGGTCAGCCTTAGAAATGATTGTGCAACCAAGTCATAACTTAGAGGAAAGTGAAGAAACAGCTATCAACCTCTAAGATGTTGGCACACTATGATCCCAAGCGAGATCTGGCATTGACATGCATTCTCTCCCATAAGACATAGGGATAGTATTAGCTCATTGGTAGCCCAATGGAAAGGGAAGCTCAATAGCGCATGCATCCAGGACTTTGGCTAATGCAGAGCGTAAATACACCGAGATAGAGAAGGAAGCTATGGCGGTCAAATTTGGAGTTAGAAAGTTCCAATACCTTTACAGACGTGCATTTGCAATAATAGCGGATCACAAATACTTGCTAGGTCTACTTAAAGAGGACAATGCAGCACTACCCATAGCTTCATGCTGAATTCAGCTAATACTAAGTGCAAATAATTACAAGTTGGAACATCATCTCGGAAGCCTAGTAGCAAATATGGATGCATTGAGTGGCCTCCCACTGACAGCTACAACACAGGTGATATTCAACTGAAAGAGTCTGTAATGGTTTTAAATTTTCTGGACATGCTTCCAGTCACAGCAGACAATCTGGCTTTGGACACAGAAAGATCTGGTTCTGGCAAAACTAGTGGTGAGAAGGGAAAACAAAGGGCTGTCACAACCAAAATTAAAACCTTTTCAGATCTGGAGAGACTAGATTACAGTAGAGATTACATTATTATGGGGAGCAAGAGTGATTGTCCCAAATAAAGGTTGCTGCCACATACTAGCTGAACTTCACCAGGGTCATCCAAGTGTTTCCAGAATGAAGGCATTGACAAGAAGTTATGTCAGGTGGTCACAGTTGGATGCAAACATACCTGTGTTAGTGGGGCAGTGCCCAGAGTGCCAGCAAAGACAAAGATTGCCACCAGCAGCTCCCCTATATTTGAGGGAATGGCCAGGTAAACCTTGGACTCGGAATATGTCGACACTACAGGTCCTTTCATAGGTTCAATGTTCTTAATCATTGTGGATGCCCACAGTAGCTGAACACGTGTATACAGCTCATTCATGTTTGATAGAAAAATCAAACATTTTACTATCATTTTCTAAGCAGTATCCGATATAAAAGTGGTGTACGTATTCTGTAATGCATGGACACCTGGAAGAGTTGGTCGCAGATTAAAGTTGAATGGTATTCGTCATATAAGGACAATTCCGTACCATTCATCATCCAATGGTCTGGTAAAAAGAACAGTCCAATTCCAAAGACAGGCTTAAAGAAACAGCCTACAGTTTCACTAGATACCAAACTGTCCTGGTTCCTATTTGATTATAAGATCACCTCTCATGCAACTACAGTAACAGCAGATTTACTAATGGGGATCAGGTTATATCTGATCTTCGCAGTCCTGAGGTTGTGGGGGAGGGTGAAGCAGCAACAGATTTTACACCCTTGAGGTCTCAATATTGAATTCCACAATGTCAGAGCATGACTTCTGTCCTTCATTTCTTTTTACATCACCCCACTTTCCTCCAGCCATATCTTGTTTGTATCTTGTTCACTTTGCTCTCGGCAGAGAAGATTGATTTTCTCCTTTTTGCACCTCCAATTACATCTCATTCTCTCTTTTACCACTATTGTCACTCCCTTTGCCATTTGCTGTGGGCACCCTCACAATCTGTTCCACTTGCTCCTCCTCCCCCTCTGTCAAAAGCATAAAAATAAATATTTTCCAGCCCCATTCAGTTCTAATGAAAAGTCATGCTGGTCTTGAAATGTTAACTTTGTTTTTCTCTCCACAGATGCTGCTAGACGTGCCAATTTCTCCAACATTTTATATATTTTTAAAAACTTCAGATTGCCATCATCCTAGTATTCTGCTTTTCATAGAATCCCTGCAGTGTGGAAACAGGCCCTTTGGCCAACAGGTCCATGCCAACCCTTCAAAGAGTAACCCACCTTGACTAATGCACCTATCTACACACCCCCTGAACACTATGGGCAATTCAGCATAATCAGTTCACCTAACCTGCACATCTTTGGATTGTGGGAGGAAACCAGAGCACCCACACAGAACCCACGCAGACACAGAGAGAACATGCAAACTCCACACCCAACGCTGGAATCGAACCCTGGTCCCTAATACTGCGAGGCAGCGGTGCTAACCACTGAGCCAGTGTGACAAACTGCCTATCTTTGTGTCTGTACTAAATGACAACGCAAATACTGTTAGCCTCTAAGCTCTGGCTGAAGGGGCAAAAAAGACAAGGCAGAGACGTTGTGCTGGGAACGTTCAACCTTTTGATAAAGTGGGAGCATCTATAACATGCAGAGCTGATAATGTGGGGTTAACCTGACAATGTCATTATGGAGAGGAGTTGTGTGAATTTGTATGAAGAACAAAAATGTTCAGTTAGATCATGACAGGAAAATGAAGATCCTTTTCAAAAAACAGCACAGAGGGCGAGAATGGTCCACAATCACTTCAGGTCTCAGAATAACTGAGAGTGAAGTGCTGTACTGAAAGATCTGGACACCAGGGGGTGCCAGAAAGCCTCTCTTGGCCTTCCTGTCTTTCCACAGTCCCAACTTTCTGCAGGTCGCAGGATCTGGGGAGATCACATTGGGTCAAAAGGCATGTGACTCACAGCTTTATTTAACAGAACTCTGCAAAAATAGGATATTGGGTAAGACAGGAGGCTGCACTAATCCCAATATTGATTGAAGGCATCAGTGGAATTGTTGGGAGGTGTAGACAGGAACAGGAGGGACAGAGCTTCTACAGACAGTGGGGATGAAGCCTGAAGCACTGACCAAGAAGTTAGGGTTAGAGGGATCTGTGGAGACGAACAGCTCCCACCTGGTACAGGCAATAATGAGAGCTTGAAGAAATGATCAATTGTGTGGACAGGACGGGGCAACAACACCTAAGGAGTATCAAAATTTCTGCATCTTCCTGGCTGGATAAGACCATCTTTATTAGTGCCCCAGGTGACACACAAGTCTCCCACATCTTGACTTTCTTCACTCTGGACTCCCTCAATCTGCTGGCGGTATTTGCTGAATTTCATTACCTTCTACTCATCAGGGTCTCCTAGGACCCTGATGCCATAATTGCAAAACTACCACTTGCCCTGTATTTTGGTTCTCATTTTCTTTGTTCTCATGCTTCTGACTGCCAACACCGAGAGAGAACTTTGCTACATTTGAGTGGTGGATCGAAAGGTCAAGGTAAGGCTTTACTCCATCCTGTGTAAAGTGACAGAATGTGTGTGTTGGTCATTGATGAAGACTGGCATAGATTTGACTGCTTGCTGCATCCACGTGGCCACACTTTTTATGGAGGGAGCCATCAACACAAATAGCTGAAACTCATGGCTGAAATGGACACCTCCATTTTCTCTCTCTGAGTGGGGCTTCGCGAGTTCTCTCTGGCAGATGCACACATACTTCCTGTGTTGTTCCGCAGTTTCCTTTTTTATAGATGACCCCATGATGCTCAGCATTAATGTAGCTGAGCAGAGTCTGGGATGTCCAGCATTCTGTCCTGTGGGACAATGTAGTTTATGAACATCATGTGTATCTAAACTGATGGGGGGAGCACTTCACTGGTATGACAGTGTGCAACCTCCTTTAGGACCCTTTTAGCATCATTTTATCCCTCCATTATAATCTGCAAAATGTAGTCCCCTAAATTAACCGCTGTCCCACCTCAGTAAGGTCCATATTGTAATACCACCATTGTAGCTCTGTCATACAGATATGCAAATGAAGCAAGAGTGAAGTGACAAACCTTCTCACACAGCGAGTTGTTAGCATCTGGAATGCACTGCCTGGAAATTTGGTGAAACTGGTTTCAATTAAGGCAATCAAGAGGGCATTGGATGATTATTTGGATCGAAGTTGTTTGCAAGGATATGGGGATAAAGAGGAGATTGGCACAAGATAATGATGCTCAGTTGAAAAGTCCGTGCAGGCAGAATGGCTTCCTTCTGCACTGTAACAGTTATGTGATTTTAACCTATTAGAACCCCGCAACGTAATCTACCCTTTAATACCCCCGATGCACCCTCCCATTATACACTCCATTTTAACTCACCCACTGTAGACTCCAGCCTTTCTTTGTTACCACCCTTTCTGTAACCCTGCTATTCTAAGCCTGTTCTAGCTTAATTCTAACTTTTTGTTGCCTTGGATTCAAGACTGGACGAATGTCACCCGCTGCAATAGTGTGGTATTTGCCCTGTACACAGACCCAATGCTCTGTGGTCTCTCTCTGAATGAGGGTGGAGATTAAGGTACACAGGCTCAGCAAGTGAAGATTGCACCAGTACTTTCCAAAATTCAATTCCCTCTGGAGCTGGGTCTCAATATTCTTCAATAACTTGACATATGCAATGATTTTTGAACTTTCAACTTCTTGAATATTTGCCTTTTATTAGTACCCACAGCCATCTCAGAACATTTTGTTGAGTTACAATATATAGAAATCTGTTACTATTTGTAATATTACACGATAAAGCTTCACAGTTAGAACAATCTGTTAAATATATCTGTATATGAAAGATAATGTGTGATAAATCTTTATGTAGTATTCACATTGTTTAAAAACAAAACAGCTTCCTAAGAAGAAAGTTTGTTGAATCATATTAATTAAAACCTTTCTGCTCAGGCACAGTATTAATTTTTGCTGCCCTCGTCACTTTCACTGGTCAGATTTTTGTTTCTGTCGTGTTGCTGTCTTAACCTTTTTGGGAGATCAGTGTAAGATATTGGCCCAATATGGCTATTTACAGTATTTCTCTGGAGATCTGGTGATCTCTTCACTGCCAGCTTTGAAAAGAAATTCCTTGTATACAAGTCAATGTGTTCAGAGTCAAACCCATTGGGAAACTGCCTCAGTTTGGGCAATAGACCGACCACCACCACCTCCCCCCCGCCCCCCCCCCCCACACACCTCGTGTCATCAGGGGAGTGTCAGACACTGGCCCCTCTTGAGTAACACCCTTTAATTCAAAAATCCTGAAGTGGGGAGTTTAGAGTTTTGGAGCGGTTCACCAGTGAATACCACTGCCCCCGGGCTTTGGATTTTGGAATGAACAGTGCAGGAGTTGGTGATAATTGAAATAATAGTAACATATGCAGACCTTGAACCCCTGAGTAAAGGTTAATGCTTGATAATCTGTAAAAATGTGTTCATTGATGCCAATTGGTATCAGGGTAGGGGAATGGGTCTGGGTGGGTTACTCTTCGAAGAGTTGGCGTGGTCTGATTGGTCCGAAGGGTCTGTTTCTGCACTGTAGGGATTCTAATTCTAAAACAAAATGCTGGCGATTGCAACAGGTCAGACAGCATCCATGGAAGACAGCAAGCTATCGTTTCGAGTCTAGATAACACTTCATCAGGGCTGAATTAAAGTGTGGATAGGACAGCATTTATGCTATAATTTGGGTGGGGGAGCATCCTGGGGGTAGTGCATGTAGGGTGCTGGTGAAGAAAAGATATTGTTAGTTCAGTTTAACTGATTGGAATGTGAGAATGGTAGAACAATGGTACGTCTCCTGTCAGACTTGAAAGGATTGTAAGTGGGATGGGGGGAGGGGAGGACAATCTAAAAGAAAGGGAATAAATATTCATAATTTAAAGGTATTGAACTCCAAGTCCAGAAGGCTGTAAAGTGCCTAGTCTGAAGATGAGATGTTGTTCCTCCAATTTGTACCATGAATTACTGCAGCATGCCAAGGACAGGTATGTAGGCATATGAGCAGGACGCTGTGTTAAAATCATCAGCAACAGGAATGTCAGGGTCCTGCTTGCACACAGACTGGAGTTGTTCCGCGAAGCAGTCACCCAGTCTGCATTTGGTTTCTCCAATGTAGAGTAGGCCACATTGGGTGCAGTGGATACAATACACAAGATTGAAGGAGGTACAGGTGAAATGCTGCTTCATCTGGACAGACTGTTTAGGACCCCAGATAGTGAGCAGGGAGGAGGTGAAAGGGCAGGTGTTGCACCTTCTGTGGTTACATGGGAAGGTGCTGAGGAGAAAGGGAGTGGTGTTGGTGGTTGTGGAATGGACTGGAGTGTCCCAGATGGAATAATCCTTGAGAAATGGTGATGTGGGAATGAGGAGAAAGTATGTTTGGTGGCGGCATTCTGCTGGAGTTATCTGAAATGATGGAGAATGATCCTTTGAATGCAGAGGCTGATGGAATGAAAAGTGAGCACAAGGCCAACCCAATCACACTGTTGTGAGTGATGGGAAGGGGCAAGGGCAGAAGCATGGTTGATAGGTGGAATGTGATTGAAGGCCCTGTCAACCACAATGGGTGGGAAACCATGGTCATGGATGAAGCAACCAATGTCAGCAGCACTGTTTTGGAAAGTGGCATCATCCAAATGGATTCTCTGATGAAGAGTCATCTAGACTCTCCATGGATGCTGCCTGACCCGCTATGATCTCCAGCATTTGTTGTCCTCAGTACAGATTCCAGCATCTGCAGTAATTTGTTCGGACATTTTCTTTAATGGAACTGTAGTTTATTGGAAATATCTTAAATATGTCCGAGGTCTATAATCATAGTTGCAGTTGAGCCAGAAACCAAACCAAGAAACTGAAAGCAATATTAGATAAAACAATCATTTTGACAAAGACAGAAATTCCTGGAAAATTCCTTCAGCAGCTCTGGCAGCATTTGTGGAGAGAAATCAAAAGTTAACTCAAGTTCTGAAGGAGGGTCATGCGACCCGAAATGTTAACTCTGATATCTCTCCACAGATGCTGCCAGACCTGCTGAACATTTCCATGAATCTCTGTTTTTGTTTCTCATTGACACCATGTGCAGCTCTTTTGGTTTTTAATCATTTTGACAATCCAGTTGACGTTACTTGAAGTCAGAACTTTGTCAATTAGTGAATAGTACAAACATAAAGAAGGTCACAGAACCTCACGCATTACAGAAAAGATGGATAAACACAATCTTCAACATTGCGGACCTGGCTTCTAACAAACTGGTCTGCTTTGTATTTAAAATAAATTTCCAGAAATTCCTGGATGACAGATCAAAGCAGCCACTCAGTAGTGCCAACTGTGCTATGTCCATAGTGCTGCCCCAGAGACTCCCTCTCTACTGGATCAGATAGATTGTCACACGTTATTGGAATTTCTCTGGACAGTGTTCTTATCTGAAAGAATATGGAGAAAATGTCAGGTCAACAGAAACAGCTCACATTACATTAGCTATCAAATCCACTGGGTTATTTAACAGTGATTTTGAAATTCAGTAACATCGAACCCTTATTTCAACTGCAGAAACGACTGCACAAAACCAGCAATCTAGTAACTGGCTGTATATGAACATGACCTCCACTAAAATCTATAAGTATAATCCCCAGAATGGAACACAAACACATGCAATTGACCCTAATTTATATCTTGCAATTTGAAATAATTTGCTCATGGGCTGTTTGCCTTAAATGGATTTTAGCCATTAATTTGTTACAATCCGGGAGGGAGTGGGATAGTCTGAGAGGGAGTACAGGAGGGTGTGAGACAGTCTGGGAAGGGGTGAGACAGTTCAAAGGATTGATGGAACAGTGTGTGAGGGGATGGGCCAGTCCAGGAGGTGGTGGGACAGTGTGGGAGGGTGCGGGCAGTCTGGGAGGATTTAGGACAGTGTGGAAGGGGCTGGGGCACTCTGAGAGGGGTAAGATAATCCAGGACAGGATGTAACAGTCAATGAGGGGAATGGGACATTCTGGGAGGGGGGGAGGGGTGGGACTGTCTGAGGGGTGGGAATGTGGAAGAGGGGAGAGACTGTCTGAGAGTAGGTGAGATTGTCCATGAGAGGGTCAACAGTGTGGGAAAGGATGAAATAGGCTGGGAGGGGGGTGAGATAGTCCAAAACAGGTCAAGACAATCTGAGAGAAGGGTGGGGTAGTGTGGGATGGGGTGGGACAGTCTGGGATGATTTGGGACCATCAGGGAGGGGTGGACAGGGTTGGGGGAGGGGGAGAGACAGTGCCAGGAGGGGTTGAGGCAGACTGGGAGAGGGTGGGTCAGTGTGGGAAAGGGTGAGTCAGTCCTGGAGGGGGTAGGGCAGTGTGGGAGATATATGATGTGAGGGATGAGTGTTGACCAAGTGCTTCTAAAGAAAACCAAACTGTAACAGAACTGGAAAGAAGGTAGGCGACTGGTTGATGAGTATTTTGTCCTTTTTTTTCTCTCTGCCTCATGTATTGATTTAAACAGAGAGCTGGGAAATGATAAACACTCAGTATTACACTGAGTAATTAAAGAATTGTATAAAGATGTATTGAGGAGGGCTCATGCCCAAAACGTCGATTCTCCTGCTCCTTGGATGCTGCCTGACCTGCTGCGCTTTTCCAGCAACACATTTTCAGCTACTGACTGGAATAAGAGAGGACAGTGGCTGAGCTCAAAATGTGTTGCTGGAAAAGTTCAGCAGGTCAGGCAGCATCCAAGGAGCAGGAGAATCGACGTTTCGGGCATAAGCTCTTCTTCAGGAATGAGGAGGGTGTGCCCAGCAGGCTAAGATAAAAGGTAGGGAGGAGGGACTTGGGGGAGGGGCATTGGAAATGCGATAGGTGGAAGGAGGTTAAGATGAGGGTGATAGGCCGGAATGGGGGTGGGGGCGGAGAGGTCGGGAAGAAGATTGCAGGTTAGGAAGGTGGTGCTGAGTTCGAGGATTGGGACTGAGACAAGGTGGAGGGAGGGAAAATGAGGAAACTGGAGAAATCTCAGTTCATCCTTTGTGGTTGGAGGGTTGTGAACACTTTAACTCCCCCTCCCACTCCAACAAGGACATGCAGGTCCTTGGACTCCTCCATCGCCAGACCGTAGCAACACGACGGCTGGAGGAAGAGCGCCTCATCTTCTGCCTAGGAACCCTCCAACCACAAGGGATGAACTCAGATTTCTCCAGTTTCCTCATTTCCCCTCCCCCCACTTTATCTCAGTCCCAACCCTCGAACTCAGCACACCTTCCTAACCTGCAATCTTCTTCCTGACCTCTCCGCCCCCACCCCCTCTCCGGCCTATCACCCTCACCTTAACCTCCTTCCACCTATCGCATTCCCAACGCCCCTCCCCCAAGTCCCTCCTCCCTACCTTTTATCTTCGCCTGCTGGACACACTTTCCTCATTCCTGAAGAAGGGCTCATGCCTGAAACGTCAATTCTCTTGCTCCTTGGATGCTGCCTGACCTGCTGCGCTTTTCCAGCAACACATTTTCAGTTCTGATCTCCAGCATCTGCGGTCCTCACTTTCTCCTCGAGGACAGTGGCTGAGCCTTGGCATCATAGTCTTGAGGCTCCCCTGTGCTTCAGAGTGTTCAGCTTGTGCTCAGGGTTTCCAAGCTTCTGGAGAAGCTGGAGTCTTTATGGAGTGGCCAGTGGATCAACTTTCCCTGGATAATTTGTTCAGGTGCCCACACCATGTGCACTGATTGTTCAGGATGGGAGGTGGGAGACTGTCCAGAAAATTAGGAAGAGGCAGGATGTACAGGAAGATTTCATGGTGATTTCTGAAGCAAGTGCTTTGTATTGGAGCACGTTGGTCTGACCATATTCTTAAGGAATACAGCCCAAAGCAGTGCAAACAACTGTAGGCTGTAGAGTGAGGAGGACTGTTAAACCAAGCTGCCTGTACTTCTTAATGAAAAGCAAAAGAACTTCTTAATGAAAAGCAGATGCTGGAAATCAGAAACAAAAACCAAAGTTACTGGAAAAGCTCAGCAGGTCTGGCAGCATCTGTGCAGAGAAATCAGAGTTAATGTTTCGGAGAGGTCCAGTGACCCTTCCTCAGAATTTGAGTTAATCCTGATTTCTCTCCACAGATGCTGCCAGACCTGTTGAGCTTTACCAGCAACTTCTGTTTTTGCTGCCTGTCCTTCTTCCATGGTTACATCTCTACCTGGGCGTCCTTGGCAAGGGGGCACAAAGTTGTCCAGACTGTAACCAATGGGCACAGTCAGAGCTATCATCACTCCCCATGACCAAGTTTTAATTTAAACTTTCTAAGTTTCAGTTGTGATTTGATCTTTGTTACAGTTTCCATTTAAGGAGCTACTGCATTTTAATTTGGATCGATTCAAATTTGAACTGGTTCACTTAAAATAGAATAAAGAGTCAGGAGAAGGTTCAGAGGCTCCCAGGCTTTTGCAGTCTTGAGGAGTTTGTGTTCCACAGGTACAGAGATTACATGAGGTTGCAGCTCCTGTTTCACTTTTTAAGGGGTCTGCTTCTTAAATTCTTTGTGCTTTAGACATTTGTTTCTGAGCTTTGGTCACACAGGGCATAGAAAAAAGGGAAGATATGAGGATCTCCTCATGGGCCTGGCCAAGGAGGCCATAACGATGTACAGACAGTGAGCAGTGGAGGGAATTGTTAAACCTGACAACCTCCCTCTGCGTTTATTTTCAGATGAGAGTGTGCTCAGATGCGTGCTGTGTGGTGACCTAACCCTAATCCTAATCCTAATTTCAGACCCTTTGTGACCAATGGGCACCACAGGGGTGGAATATATTACTTCCATCCAAAAAAAGTATTTCAATTTAGTTTTAAATTTGCTCTAAACAGTTAACTTTATAAAGGGCTGTCTCTCTTCTAATTTGGTTTAATCTGATTTAAATGTTTATCAAACGATTACAAAGAGTCTGGTGGGAGATTTTTGTGGTGCAGTGGTAGTGTCCCTATCTCTGAGCCAAATAATCTGTGTTCAAATCCTACCTGTCCGGGAGGTGTTTATTAACATCTCTGAACAAATTGGTTAGAAACTATCTACAGGAAGCCCAGGTTCAAGTCTCACCTGTTCCAGAGGTGTGTAATAACATTTCTGAACAGGTTGATTTCTATAATAGAAATGAAGGATAAGAACAAGGGAAACTACAAAGGCAGGTTGCCTATATGTAAATGCATATAGTCTGATGAATAAGGACGATGAGTTACAAGCATAAAATTTCTCTCAGGGACTTTGTTGTATTGAAATGCGAAAATGTGGCTTAAAATAGAGGACTGGATTCTCAATGCACAAGGATGTGGAATATTTAGAATAAAGATAGCAATAGGATGAAAGAAAGTTGTGTGGCAGCAATGATTTGGGAGGAGCTAGAAAAAGGGTGTAATGACAAAATCCATTTATTGAGATTTGAGAAGCAAGAAATCAATGTATGATCGCACTACTGAGGTCATTCTATAGACCTCCAAATAGTGAGAGAAATAGAAACCCAGATTTACATGGAGATTACAGAGAACTATAGGGTAATGATTCTGGTGGAATTTAATTACCGAAATGTTGATTTGGGTAATATTAGACTAAGGAGAAAGGAGTGGAGGGATTTCTGAACTGAGTTCAAGGTAACATCCTTGTTCAGTATGTTCCCATATGGTTTTCAGAAATGAAGTGGGCCAAGTGGACCGAGTAGCTGGGGTAACATTTCGTTAAGACTGATCATTGTGTAGTGAATAGATTAGTAATGGAGAAGAGCTAGGAACAACTGAAACTAGAACGTATAAATCAGAAAAAATAATCAATGGGACCAGAATAGACCTAGTCAGCATAAAGTGGAATTTATGTTTTGCAGGGACATCTATTAAGGAACCATGGCTGATCTTTAAGGAAGAGATGCTTCAGGTGTAGGCTAGGTACATTTCTACAGGGACAAAAGGTAGAGCAGCCAAAATCAGGGCTGTCTGGATGATGAGGAGGTTGAGATTATGATAAAATAGAAAGAGGGTGTATTCTTCAAGTGGAAAGTAGGATAGGGGAAGTGAACAGGGACAAAGACTGAATAAGAGAGAATATGAGAACAGAATAGTGATCAACATAAAAGGGAACCCAAACATCATCTACTGGCATATAAATAATAAACTGTTAGTGAAGCAGGGTGATGCCTATCAGGGATAATGAAGGTGATGTGTTTTGAGGAGTGCAAGGCAAGAATACTTGATGAGCTCTTTGTACTGTCTTTATTAATGGAGATGAATCTCCAGTAGATGGTACAGACATTGGATAGGGTGAAAGTTGAGAAAAGAGGAAATACTGGAAAAGCTTGGGATATGTAAGTTTGAATAGGATGAATCCCAGGCAAGTAGTCATGGAAGTAATGGAAGGGCTTGTCAAAACCTTTGAAAGTACCCGAGCTACAGGGATGGTGCAAGAGGACTGGAAAATGGGAAATGTGACACCTTTATTCAAAAGAGGCTGTAAAAGACATCCCTACAGACCAGTTGGTCTAACATCAACGAGTTGATGAAGGTTTGGAAAACATAATTTGGGGAGAGAAAACAAGACATTTGGAAAGGTTTGAGTTAGTTAAGGAGAACCAGCGCAAATTTGCAAATTGTGACTAATCAGCACTAAAAGAAAAAATGGCCAAACTAACACACAACGAAGAGGACACCACAACACACACCTGGGTTAAAAACCTCTCCCACAGACAGCTCACAGACATGGAAAGAACAATACTGGCCAAGGGACTCAACTACAACCACAGGGACGCCAAGACAGCAGACTTCCTAGCAGCACTAGAATGCACACTCAGGAACAATGGACTGACAGAAGAGACACAACAAACTGTGAGACAAAGTATCGTACCGCTGATAACAAGAAAAAGACAAACACATAACCTCAACACCTAGGAGAGGGAAGCACTAAAATCACTAAGAAACAATAAGAACATAATCATACTACCAGCAGACAAAGGCAGAATGACGGTCATCCTGGACAAAGCAGAGTACATCCAAAAAGCACAACAGCTACTTGCAGATACCAAGACCTACCAAAAGAGGGAGTTTGACCCCACCCCACAGCTCACCAATAGGATAAACAACACACTGAGGAATCTACAAAAAAACGGACAGATAACCAGGTCAGACCGACAAAGAATAAAACCTGAAAGCAACAACACCCCAGATTCTATGGCCTACCCAAAGTGCACAAACCAGACATCCCACTCAGACTCATAGTATCACTACCAGGGACACCATCACACAAACTGGCTAAAGAACTACAGCAGAAACTGAAACACCTGATCAGCGGATCCAGACAATCTATACAATTGACACAGGAATTCTTGGACATCATCAGAAATATACACATAGACAAGGAAGAAACTGTGGTCTCATTCGATGTAATGGCACTGTTCACCTCTATCGACAAAACACTAGCCAAAGAAACAATAGCCAACCTGCTGGACAGACATAACAGACAACAGGACGTTGAATCTATCAACAAAGACGGCATACTTAAACTACTGGACCTGTGCCTCACAACACACTTCACATTCAACAACCAGATATACGAACAAGTCAACGGAACACCCATGGGCTCACCAATCTCTGGACTCATAGCAGAAGCAGTAATGCAAAAGTTAGAACAAACAGTCTTACTGCAAATTCAACCCAAACTCTGGGTCAGATATGTGGATGACACCTTTGTAATAATTAAAAACACAGAAATAGAGAACACACACCAGATCATCAACGCCACACTCACAGGAATCCGATTCACTAGAGAGGAAGAAAGGGACAACCAACTCCCATTCCTAGACGTGATGGTACAGAGAACACCGAACGGAGAATTCACCACAAAGGTATACAGGAAAGCCACACACACAGACCAAGTCCTAAACTATGGAAGCAACCACCCCAACACACACAAACGAAGTTGCATCAAGACACTATGGGTGGGTTGCGCTTCGGCGGGGCGGTGTGGACTTGTTGGGCCAAAGGGCCTGTTTCCACACTGTAAGTAATCTAATCTAATCTAATCTAATCTATTCAAAAGGGCCACAACACACTGCAGCACACCAGAACTGCAAAAAGAGGAAGAGGAACACCTATACAAGGTATTTGTCAAAAACGGATACCCTCGCAATTTCATCAACAGATGCCTAAGGGAAAGACAACGGAACGAGGGCATGCCGCAACCCAAAGGACTAGCCACACTACCATACATCAGAAGCATTTCCGAACTGACAGCCAGACTACTGCGACCAATAGGACTCATAACAGCACACAAACCAACAGCCACTCTCAGACAACAACTCACCAGAATGAAGGACCCGATACCCAACATGAGCAAAACCAATGTAGTGTACAAAATCCCATGCAAGGACTGCACCAAACAATACATAGGACAAACAGGAAGACAGCTAATGATCCGTATCCATGAACACCAACTAGCCACGAAACGACACGACCAGCTATCCTTAGTAGCCACACACACAGATGACAAGCAACATGAATTCGACTGGGACAACACTACCACTATAGGGCAAGCCAAACAGAGAACAGCCAGGGAATTCCTAGAGGCATGGCACTCATCCACAGACTCTATCAACAAACACATCGACCTGGACCCAATATACCGGCCACTACAGTGGACAGCTGGAACTGACAACCGGAAGCGGCAGAGACAGGCCACTATAAATGCCGGAGGAAAGATCACAGAAGCGCATCACAGGAGGCTCCCAAGCACTGAGGATGTCACCTAAACAGGGGACGAAACATTTGCAAGACAAATTCCCAGCTCGGCGAACAGAACCACAACAATGAGCACCCGAGCTACAAATCTTCTCCCAAACTTTGTGACTAATCAAATTGATGTTTTTGCTGAAGTATTACAGCAGGCTGATTAAAAAAATGTGGATGTTGTCTACATGGATTTTAAGAATGTCTTTGACAAAGTAATAAATAAAAGACTGGTAAACAAAGTTGAGGCTGATGGGATTGGAGGGTTAATGTTGAACAGGATCCAAAGATAGTTTAAAAAGAGAATTCCTGATGAAGAGCTTATGCTCAAAACGTCGACTCTCCTGCTCCTCGGATGCTGCCTGACTGGCTGTGCTTTTCCAGTGTTACATTTTTTGACTTTGGGAAACATTTGTTTATCAGATGTGGCTGGTTGAGAGTGGTGTTCCTCAAAGGTCAGTACTAGGGCCACTATTTTATTTGCTGTATGTAAAAGAATATCAGAATACAGAACAAGATTTCAAAATGTTGCCAATAATATCAACTCAGTGGAGTTGCACACAGTGAGGATGGTGCCAATTGTGTGTAACAGGACATTGATAGGCTAGCAGAATGGCAGATAAGTGGCAGATGCAATTAATACAAGAAATTGTGAGGTGATGTATTTTGACAGATGGTAAAGGGAGAGACAACATACAGTTTTAATCTTTGGAGGTGATAGGCATATTGAGAGAGTGATTGTAAAGTAAATGGGATTTTGGCCTTTGCAAAAACAGGCAATGAATACAAAACCGGGGAAGTTATGCTGTACCTTCATAAATCTCTGGTTGACTCCATCTAGTCACTATATTTTAGGAATTGTATGAGGTTCTCAAGAAGGTGCAGGAGATCTACCAAATTATTTTTACGGATGGGATGGGGGTGCTGACTCATTACAAGGTTAGGGTCAGAAAAGCTGGGATGTTTTCCTTCAAGCAAAAGTTCAGAGAGCTGTTGACAGTAGTGCACTAGATTAGGATATCTTTAGATAAGGAACATGGATTAAGAATGAAGATGAAGAAGACAAAGAGACTTGGTGCTAAGCAGAAACTTAACCCCAGAAGTGAAAACTGAAGTAAAAATTCCTTGAGTAAGTCATACAGTCGTACAGCACAGAACCGACCCTTTGATCCAACCACTCCATGCCGAACGTAATCCCAAACCTAACTAGTCCCACCTGCCTGCTCCTGGCCCATACCTCTTCAGATCTTTCCTATTCGAATATCCATCCAAATGTCTTTTAAACATTGTAACTGTACCCATATCTACCACTTCCTCGGGAAGTGAGAAGCAAGAGAGGCAATTGCAGAGTAGTTGGCAACGATCTTTTCGTCTTCACTGTCAACGGGGGTGGTACCAGGGGACTGGAGAGTGGCGAATGTTGTGCCCCTGTTCAAAAAAGGGAATAGGGATAACCCCGGGAATTACAGGCCAGTTAGTCTTACTTCGGTGGTAGGAAAAGTAATGGAAAGGGTACTGAGGGATAGGATTTATGAGTATCTGGAAAGACACTGCTTGATTAGGGACAGCCAGCACGGATTTGTGAGGGGTAGGTCTTGCTTTACAAATCTTATTGAATTCTTTCAGGAGGTGACCAAGCATGTGGATGAGGGTAGAGCAGTGGATGTAGTGTACATGGATTTTAGTAAGGCATTTGATAAGGTTCCCCATGGTAGGCTTATGTGGAAAGTCAGGAGGCATGGGATAGAGGGAAATTTGGCCAGTTGGATAGAAAACTGGCTAATGGGTCAAAGTCAGAGAGTGGTGGTAGATGGTAAATATTCAGCCTGGAGCCCAGTTACAAGTGGAGTTCCGCAGGGATCAGTTCTGGGTCCTCTGCTGTTTGTAATTTTTATTAATGATTTGGAAGAGGGAGTCGAAGGGTGGGTCAGTAAATTTGCAGATGAAAGAAGATTGGTGGAGTTGTGGATAGTGAGGAGGGCTGTTGTCGGCTGCAAAGGGACTTAGGTATGATGTAGAGCTGGGCTGAGGAGTGGCAGATGGAGTTCAACCCTGTCAACTGTGAGGTTGTCCATTTTGGAAGGACAAATAAGAATGCGGAATACAGGGTTAATGGTAGGTGGAGGAACAGAGGGATCTTGGGGTCTATGTACATAGATCTTTGAAGGTTGCCACTCAGATGGATAGAGCTTGTAAGAAGGCCTATGGTGTATTAGCGTTCATTAGCAGAGGGATTGAATTCAAGAGTCATGAAGTGATATTGCAGCTGTACAGGACCTTGGTTAGGCCACATTTGGAGTACTGTGTGCAGTTCTGGTCGCCTCACTTTAGGAAAGATGTGGAAGCTTTGGAGAGGGTGCAGAGAAGATTTACCAGGATGTTGCCTGGAATGGAGAATAGGTCATATGAGGATAGATTGAGAGTGCTAGGCCTTTTCTCATTGGAACGGCGAAGGATGAGGGGTGACTTGATAGAGGTTTATAAGATGATCAGAGGAATAGATAGAGTAGACAGTCAGAAACTTTTTTCCCTGGGTACAGCAGAGTGTTACAAGGGGACATAAATTTAAGGTGAAGGGTGGAAGGTATAGGGGGGATGTCAGGATGTTCTTTACCCAGAGAGTGGTGGAGGTATGGAATGCGCTGCCTCTGGGAGTGGCAGAGTCAGAATCATTGGCGACCTTTAAGCGGCAATTGGATAGGTACATGGATGGGTGCTTAAGCTAGGACAAATGTTCGGCACAACATCGTGGGCCAAAGGGACTGTTCTGTGCTGTATTGTTCTATGTTCTATGTTTAAGTTCATTCCTGTTATGAGAATTTGTCTCTACCACCCTTACAAGCAGTGAGTTCCAGATTCCCACCACCTTCTGAGTGAAAACATTTTTCCTCACATCCCCTCTAATCTTCCTTCCCCTTACCTTAGATCTATGCCCTCAGTCATTAATTCCTCCATCAAGAGGAAAAGCTTTTCCCTGTCTACCCTCTCTATGCCCTTCATAAATGTTTTACATCTCAATCATGTCCCCTCTCAATCTCCTCCTCTGCAAGCAAAACAACCTCAGTCTGTCTAATCTCTCTTCATAACTAAAACTGTCTAGCTCTGGCAACATCCAAGTAAATCTCCTCTGCACCCTCTCCAGTGCAATCACATCCCTTCTGCACACAATAGTTCCAGCATAATCTCTCTGCCCTTAAATTCTATATTGTGGCTAATGCAGGCAAATATCCCATGTGCCTTCTTAACCACTTAAGTAACCAGTGGGCATGCACATCAAGGTCCTTCTATTTTTTGGTGCTTCCCAGGGTCCCACTATTCATCATGTATTTCCTTGCCTTGTTTATCCTGCCCAACTGCATTACCTTATGTACTTTCAGTCCTAATGTATAAAATAGTATTAGTTTGGATTTATGTACTCAATTTAGAGACATTCCCTGTAATTCTGGACCTTGAATTCAAATCTACCGTGTGTTATGATTATGTGAAAACTGTTGACTTTAAAAAAGAGATTATTAGCTGTAAGAAGGACTCAGCAGGATTTAATGCTTTAAAATGTTTTCTGTAGCAATTGACTAAAAATACATGATTGACCAAAGACTATTTCTTTTCAACAAAGAAACCGAAATTGCTGGTATAACTCAGCAGGTCTGACAGCATCTGTGGAGAGAAAGCAGTGTTAATGTTTCAAGTCTGGTGGCTTTTCATCATAATTTCTGTGGGCAACTTATAATTTAACTACATAAACTGCGATTCCCTTGTATATCTCCCACCCATTGCACTCCCTATAGATTGACGGTCCTTTTAAGGACTTTCTTCACTTAACATTTTATTAACATTTTCTATTTACTACAAATAAATAGGCTGTAACTATAGGTAAATAATCACTAATAATGATATTTAATTATCATCAAATAATTCTACTAGTAAAAACTCTAACCTCCCAATAAACTTCCCCCTCACATACACAGACAGGAAAATAACTGGGTGTTATGGATAAAGGCAAAAACTGGGAAAGCAGTTCAGTAGTCAAGGAATCTGCTCAGATGATTCTTGTTTTGGTCAAAAGTCTGCTTCTCAGTCTTTGAAAAGATTCCCATTCCTTGGGGCAGCTGACCACAGGCAATGGGAGATACAATTGTGAGATACTAAATAGAATGGAGATATTCAGCTTTGTCCGAATCAAGACTGTGTTAGCATCATACAAACTGAACCTGAATCTTAGATAAAGAATGCTGAGCTGCCACATTCTGTCAATAATGTTACGCAGCTCGGAGATATGGTCAATAGGCAAAGAAACTGTTGTGTGAGCTCAATGCATTCGAGTTGTGCACAGGAGAATGATCTGTGTGCATATACACCACATGTATTGAGGATTAATGAAGAAGTGCTGGAAATAGCTGAAAAAGAGAGGAAATTAATGAATAATACCCAAGAGTGAAAGAAAGAGAATGAGGGAGAGTGAGAGAGATCAATCCTTCAGTCAGACTGTGGTTGAAAGGTGGTTTGGCAGAAAATGCATGAGGGAAACGGAGGAGAAAATGAACTGGAAGCAGGGCTCCTGTGTAGGGGCAGAACAGGACTGGGAGAGGGCAAGATTCATACCAGACGTGTTTATCTCTGAAGAATACTTATGAATGAGAGAAGGTAGGCAAGGAACAACTCACCCCTCCAGCTGAGGCCACAAGGTCAAGAGGGTACAGATATTACAGTGTGGGGGAGGCATAGTGAATGGTGCTAGGTGTCAATGAGGAATCTGCTGGGAATGGGGATTAGTGCTATTGATAGATGAAGACTGTACAAGGGACATGGGAATGGTGCTGGGAGTGGTGGAGAATGTGCTGGGAGCAGGGGGTGGTGCTGGGGGCATGGGGAATGGTACTGGGGGCAGGGGGTGGTGCTGGGGGCAGGGGGTGGTGCTGGGGGCATGGGGAATGGTACTGGGGGTGATGGGGAAAATGTGGAGAAAAACCTTTGCCAACAGTGAGTGAGTGAAACTCGCAGGGCTATAGGGAATGAATGTGGGAGTGGGGCTGACTGGATAGCTCTGTCGGGAGCTGGCATAGATTTAATGGACTCTCTCTGGTGTAACTGACTCTAAAAATCTGTGATATTAATGGCAGCTGAAAGATGAGACTCACTTCACTAAATTTGCCCAAACAATCAGGGAGTGTACTCCCAGTCACTGTTGCTGTTGAGGCCCCACACACTGGCAGAATTTGTCTCCTTTATCAGAGGACTGCTTCTTCCATCTTCCGGCCTAAAGATTGAAACAGATTAATTAACAATGATCTTTCTGTAGTTCTGAACCACCTGCATGACCCAGATATGCTGTTTGGCTCAGGCATTGGCAAGTGTGGGCTAGAACCACTACTGGTCTGTCTGTGAATGTTGGATAATCCCTTTGCTTGTTACTTACTTGTTGCTCTGCCTGTTCTGTGCCCATGGAACCATGGCTGCTTATTCTCTGCCAGCAGAACCATCAATCTGCCTGTTCAGCATGCTTGGAACATCACACTGTCAATTCACCTCTCTTCTGTTCTCCACCTTGAACCATCACTCTGTCTGTTCTGTGCCCCTGTGCCACATCCTAAAGTCTGAAACTGAACGCAAAGATTCCCTGGAGCATTTCTGGTGTCCACTGTGGGAGGCCTGATCAGATGGTAGGATGTCACCCTTGGTCAACCATGGAGATCACAAGTATACAACACCTTACTTTTTACACCAGAATGTAAAGTTGGGCAATTCCCTACCCAATAGGGCGGCATGGTGGCTCAGTGATTAGCGCTGCTGCCTCACAGCGCTAGGGACCCAGGTCTGATTCCAACCTTGGGTGACTGTCTGTGTGGAGTTTGCATGTTCTCCCCATGTCTGCGTGGGTTTCCTCCGGGTGCTCCGGTTTCCTCCCACAGCCCAAAGATGTGCAGGTCAGGTGAATTGGCTATACTAAATTGTCCAGAGTGTTAGGTGCATTAGTCAGAGGAAAATGGGTCTGGGCAGGTTACTCTTTGGAGGGTCGGTGTGGGCTTGTTGGCCTGAAGGGCCGTTTCCATACTGTAGGGAGACTTAATAAACAGTGGTATGCAGAGAGGGAGGAGTCAGAAATATGTCTATGTGCTTAGAGAACTGTAGAAACTTTCATGACAGAAACAAACCTATCTCTTTACCATCCCACTTCATACACAGTGCATTGATCATTTCCCTTTCCCCCTGACCTAACCCCAACACTTGAGTGCATCTCCTAACAGTGCCTGGAGACACATGGTACTCTCTCTCCCCAACCACTGATATCACTGGACATGTATACTACAACCACGACCCCCCCCCCCCTCCCCCCACCAATTCTAGAGAAAGAGACAGAGCAAAGCTCAATCCCCTCAGCTCGTGCATGTGGTGCAGACCTGCAAAAGATGTCAGTGTAGGAGAAAAATACATGCATTAGGCATAATGCAGGGCAAGAGCCAATAGTTACCTATAAAGCTGAGGGCAGGACTGCTTTAACATGGTAAATGAATCTCTGACTGGGCGAGTTTTTAACTTGGAATCACGAAGCAGGAGCTTGATCTTCCCACTGGATTGGCCTTCCGCCTGAAATGCACAACGGAAAAGATTGGGCAATGTTCCAGGTGAAGTTGAAATACAAACAGAAGGTGAAGGAGCTCAATGGGTCAAGCAGTGTCTGTGGAGAGAAGAACTGAGTTAATAAGCTGCATTTTCACCATCAAGGTGGGTAGCTCGAGTCAGGACATTTCCCAGCCTGGTTTGCCAGCATCCAAACAAGAGCTCTAGTGGTTTCATTCTGGGGGTAGGTCAGACTGGGTGCCAGCTAAAGTAAGGGACCCCATTCTAGTTGCATTTGTCAAACATCAGGCCCTCACCCAGGGCGTTCACTCTATCTCATGCCTACCCATGAGGTCACCCCTATGATGCGTTTGGAGTCTCTAGGCCAGCTCATGATCGCTTCCTTGGCAAACCCAATGTCCCCCATATGCTAAGTGTCAACACATGCTAAACTTGGCCTCCTGTTGCTCACCTTTGCCCTCAAATCCTGCATGCTAATTGGCCCAAAGGTGGACCTCAGACTCATAGATAGACCACTCTCGGATAAAATAGAGTTCTAAATACCAATTACAGAGTTCATTGTAATAAAATAAAAACACATCCATTGATAAAAGTCCATTCAGTACATTTAAAACTGCTTGAGTACTTCATCCCTTTTAAAACATTTGTATTCATTACCTCGTGTTAAAGTCATGTCTAATAACCTTTTTAAGCAATGAATCAAATTGACCTCCAACTGTGGTAATGATTGGTTTCTTTCCACAAACTATCATGAATAATGGGTTAATAATGGGTGGGTTAGGCAAGTGAGCTCAGGGAGATGGAATGGTTAAGTGAATGAGATGGGATAGAGGTAGGTATGTAAAGGGGTATAGGGTGGCTGGTCAGATCAGAAGGAATTGTCAGGTTGGGATTGTGTCATTAAGGCAGTTGGAGGGTCAATGGGGTAAGATGGGGCAGCCGGAGGGTTGTGATGGCACACAGACAGTCCAAGAACGTTGGAGTTTCAGTGGGAGTTTGAAGGTTGAGGGAATCAGATGGAGGAGAGAGTCAGATTGTAGGAGTTATCCAGATCAGAGGTTGGGGCAATTGGTAGATTGGGGTGAGTCTGGGGGAGGTTGGGTGATGGGGTCTAGTCAGGTCAGGTTGGGGGGTGATCGGGGAGCTGGTGAAAGGTCAAGAGGGAATTAAAGGGTCAGTTGTATGTTTATCCTAGAGCTAGGCGAGGTTTTCTCTGCCTGAGATTTCCTAAGTAACAATTGAGATAAGTACCAAGGACCTTCCTGAAGTCTCGGATTCTGCCTTGCAGGTTCTCCGAGAGCCAGGAAATTCCATGTAACAAGTTCAAACTCCCTGGGTAGTTCCCGGGGAGGGAGGAAGCCAGGATGTTCAAGGGGTCCTAACACATCTCTGGATATAGGTGTGGTCTCCAGTGTTCCAGACAGTGGGCAATGATTCAGCCTCGGAATATTTCGTATCCAGTTATAGGCGTTTCAGTAAGAGTAACAGAAAGAGGGTTTAAGGGACTTACAAGAATGCCTCCAGGGTGAGGAATTTCCATCATATGGAAAGACTGTTGTTCTTGCACAGAAGGTTGAAGAGAGATTGAGTAAGGTTTTTAAAACCAGGAAGGTTCCAGACAGAGTCGATCAGGAGAAACTGTTTCCACTTGGGAAGGGATTGCGAATGAGGGAGGTGGGAATTTAAGGTAATTGGCAAAAGCAACAATGATGGCATGAGCAAAAAGTTCTATTTAGCAGTCACCAATTTAGACTGAAATGCATCTCATCGAGGCTGAGCCAATTGAGGCGTTGGAAAGGCAATTGAATAATCAGCCAAAGAGGAGAGATTTGTAGAGTAACAGGGAAAGGAAGGCAGAGTGAGGCTAGTTGAGTAACACTTCCACACAGTCGGTACCGCAAAGTGGGCTGAGTGGACTCTCTGCGGTGTAACGAATTTACAGCCGGTTATTCCACTGTGGAAGCATCACTACCAAATCTGCCCCCATTCTAATCTTGCCCTGAAGAGGTTCTGGCAGGGATGGAGAAGTGAAGGTCACAGTGGTGCCGAGGCCAAATATTGCTTGCAGCTGCCTTGTTATGATCAGAGGCTTTAAGAGCAGCAACAGCCTACATTCACATAGCATTTTGATTGCAGTGAAACATCCCAAGGTGCTTCACAGCAGCGTCATCAAGTAAAAACTAAAGCTGAGCCACAGGAGGAGCTTTTAGGAAAGGTGACCAAAAGCTTTTGTCAAAGAAATAGGTTTTGAGGGGGAAGGTGAGGACACAAGGCAAGGCGGGTAGGGAGGGAATCCAGCAGCTGAAAATGTGTTGCTGGAAAAGTGCAGCAGGTCAGGCAGCATCCAAGGAACAGGAGAATCCTGAAGAAGGGCTTATGCCCGAAACGTCGATTCTCCTGCTCCTTGGATGCTGCCTGACCTGCTGCGCTTTTCCAGCAACACGTTTTCAGCTCTGATCTCCAGCATCTGCAGTCCTCACTTTCTCCTCGGGAATCCAGCAGGTCAGGCAAATGAAGGTACACCAGCAGATAGAATTACAGGAATGCAGAACTCTTAGAGGGTTGTGGGACTGGAGGAGATTCCAGAGGGATGGAGGGGCCAGGCCTTAGAGAGATTTGAAAACAAGAATGAGAATGTTACAATCGTGTGTGTGTGTGTGTGTGTGTGTGTGTGTGTGTGTGTGTGTGTGTGTGTGTGTGTGTGTGTGTGTGTGTGTGAGAGAGAGAGAGAGGGAGAATGGGCACAGAGCTTTGCAGTGGGTTAAGACACAGGCATCAAAGTTTTGGATGACCTCAGGTTATGATGAGCAAGATATGGGTGACCAGCATTTGAATGGAATGGTTACAAAACTATAAATAAGGGCTATGGACTGGCTGGGAAAACATTGCATTCGAGTGCTGTTTTGTTGGTGGGAATATGACATAAAAGGTGTAAACAGTCTGATCTAGTGTCAGTCAGTTGTCAGGCTTAAGTCTGTGGTTGAGAAATAAAGTAGGGATCAATTCAAAGCTCAGCTCTGTTAAATGGGAATGTGCTGGCCAGTCTCCACTAACCAGAGGAACTGCATCCATTCTTCACTTATGAAATAGCCACAGTTCCTTACACTGCAGTATTAGTGAAGAGTGAGTTGGCATTGTCTTTGCACTTTGATGGTCTACATAACTCAGCAACAATTTCCATAACTCAGTCGCTGATCTGTATGCTCACTTTAATATTCTCTCTTGTAGCCAAGTTCCACAAGTCAGAGTGTGAGGCACTTGCCTGGATGGGTGCAGCTCCAACAAAACACAAGAAGCTTGACACCAAACAGGATACAACAGCTCACTTGATTGGCACCATATTCACAAGCATCCATCACTGAAGTACAGTAGCAGCAGTGTGAACAATCTATAAAATGCACTTCAGAAATTCACCAAATATCCTTAGACAGCACCTTCCAAACCCTTGACCACTTCCATTTAGAAGGACAAGTGCAGCAGATATATGGGAATACCTGAAAGTTCCCCTCCAAGCCAACTCATCACTTGGAAATTTATCACCATCTCTTCATTGTCACTGGTTTAAAATCCTGGAATTCCCTCCCTAATAGCTTTGTGGATTTACCTACAGCACATGGACTGCAGCTGTTAAAGAAGGCAGCTCACCACCACCTTCTCAGGGACAACTAGGGATGGGCAGTAAACAAGAATGCTCATGTTACATGATAGAATAAAAAGAAAGCTTCCTTAGACCAAGAAAAAGAGCAGGGACCAAGAAAAGACCACTGCACCCCATGGAGTATCTGCAACTTGCTGTAGTCTCTGTAGTCTCAGTCTGTGTCCCTGCTCAGGATTTCCTGACAGAGGCACCATGCTAAATGACTGAACTGAACTTCAAAACATCAGCTTTAACTAATTAACAAGGAAACTGGCCACAAAACAGGATGCACGGACAGTTCCAAAAGGTCCCGGTGGATATTGCTGAGAGTCAACATTGGGGTGAGTACAGGAAAAATCAGCAAATGGAAGATCAAAGGCATCTACAGGAGAGTAAAGACAGGAAGCACAAAAGCAGGACACTTTCCACTGCCAGCAGCAAGGTCACGGGTGTAATGTTGAACCAGCTGTTGACCCAAGGAGAGTTTCAGAATCTTCTATTTTCAAAAATGTCACTCCACTCTAAAACACCAAGTGGATTCAGAGCACTTTCTCATAACATTTTCTCAAATCAGTTGCCAATGTTTTTAAAAATGATCTGACTGCCCTTCAAAGTGTGATGTTAACAATTGAAGTTACTCACATCTTGGTGATCCTGGCAGTGAGAGTTGAGCTCACTCAGTTCTTCATGGCCAAGCACCAGGTCTTGCTGACTTAACATTTTTCTACACATGTACTTTCTGCTCCGTTCTCTGCTGTTTGGCTGTGTATCCTCAGCTGTAACAAAAGCACCTTTATTTAGCAGGTGTGACCCAACTGCTTCCATCATAGCGAGCTCACTGTTGTCACATTCTTTAACCAGGACACAGCAGCCCACCCCAATCCAGCTGAGATCTATGGGTAAGGGACATCCAAACAGCTGTGGAAGTACTACATTTAACAGCCCCCAAACACTGATGGGGGCTTTGTTCACACAATTACCTTAACCCTATTTAATGTAAAGCAGACAGGGTCAAAGCTCCAATAATGGTCGAGTACAGCTTGCATTCAGCAGCATACCCTGATTCACTCACTCACTGCTCAACGAGTATCAGCAATGTATAAAGCAGAGAACACTGCTCTACAATAGCCTAAACTGTTCATTCACAGAGCCCTCACTCACTCACCCTCAGACATTTGTACCTCTCACTTACTAAGTTTAAAAACATTTGTGGGCGGCACAGTGGCACAGTGGTTAGCACTGCTGCCTCACAGCGCCAGAGACCTGGGTTCAATTCCCGCCTCAGGCGACTGACTGTGTGGAGTTTGCACGTTCTCCCTGTGTCTGCGTGGGTTTCCTCCGGGTGCTCCGGTTTCCTCCCACAGTCCAAAGATGTGCAGGTCAGGTGAATTGGCCGTGCTAAATTGCCTGCAGTGTAGGTAAGGGGTAGATGTAGGGGTATGGCTGGGTTGCGCTTCGGCGGGGCGGTGTGGACTTGTTGGGCCGAAGGGCCTGTTTCCACACTGTAAGTAATCTAATCTAAGCCTTCACTCACTGAGCCCCTCACTCAATCACCCCCCACTAACTGAGCCTTCACTCACTGAGCCCCTCATTCAATTGCACTCCACATTAACTGAGCCCTCGCTCACTTTCACTCCTCACTCACTGAGTTCTTCCCTCATGCTCTCAGCCCTCACTTTCATTCATCTCTCACTCACTCCTCACTCTCACTCTCTCAATCATCATTCACTCACTAACTCCTGTAGTTGCGAGATCCCATGTTCAGAGATTAAACTATGTTTGTAGACATACCACTCACTTCAATTGTGGGTGAAGTGTTAGAAAAAGATATAAGAGATATGATTTATAATCATCTAGAGAGGAATAAGTTGATTAGGGATAGTCAACATGGTTTTGTGAAGAGTAGGTCTTGCCTCACAAACCTTATTGAGTTCTTTGAGACGGTGACCAAACAGGTGGATGAAGGTGAAGCAGTTGATATGGATTTCAGTAAGGTATTTGATAAGGTTCCCCACGATAGGCTATTGCACAAAATACAGAGGCATGTGACTGAGGGTGACTTAGCTGTTTGGATTATAAATTGGCTAGCTGAAAGAAGACAGAGGGTGATGGTTAATCGGAAATGTTCATCCTGGAGTTCAGTCACTAATGGTGTGCCACAAGGATCTGTTTTAGAGCCACTACTATTTGTCATTTTTATAAATGACCTAGGTGAGGGTGTAGAAGGATGGGTTAGTAAATTTGTGGATGACAATAAGGTTAGTGGAGTTGTGGATAATTGCTGAAGGATGTTGCAGGTTACAGAGGGACATAGATAAGTTGCAGAGGTGGGCTGAGAAGTGGCAAATGGAGTTTAATGCGGAAAAGTGTGAGACGATTCACTATGGAAGGAGGAACAGGAATAGAGTACTGAGCTAATGGTAAGATTCTTGGTAGTGTAGATGAGCAGAGAGATCTCAGTGTCCATGTACAGAGATCCCTGAAAATTGCCACCCAGGTTAATAGGGTTGTTAAGAAGGCATATAGTGTGTTAGTTTTTATTGGTAGAGGGATTGAGTTTCAGAGTCAGGCGGTCATGCTGCAGCTGTACAAAACTCTGGTGCTGCGGCACTTGGAGTATTGCATACAATTCTGATCACCGCATTGTAGGAAGGATTTGGAAGCTTTGGAAAGGGTGTAGAGGAGACTTACTAGGATGTTGCCTGGTATGGAGGGAAGGCCTTATGAGGAAAGGCTGGGGGACTTGAGGCTGTTTGCATTAGAGAGAAGGTTAAGAGGTGACTTAAGTGAGACATGTAAGATAATCAGAGGGTTAAACAGGTTGGACAGTGAGGGCCTTTTTCCTCGGATTGTGATGGCTAGCGTGAGGGGACATAGCTTTATATTGAGGGGTGATAGATATCGGACAAATATCAGAGGTAGTTTCTTTAGTTAGAGAGTAGTAGGGGCATGGGACGCACTGTCTGCAATGGTAGTAGACATGCTAACTTTAAGGGCATTTAGATAGGCATTGGATAGACATATGGATGAAAATGGAATAGTGTATAATAGATAGGCTTCAGATTGGTTCCACAGGTCGGTGCAACATTGAGGGCCGAAGGGTCTGTATTACACTGTAATGTTCCATGTTCTAGGTTCTATGTAAACTGAGTGTACTTGGTGCTGGACCAGGAGATGAAGTCAGTGACAGACCTTGTTGACTGTTGTTCTCCGTCCTCCCTGTGATCTGAGCTGTGTTCTCCCCCTTGAAGGAGATCCCATGGCTTGGAGAGCTGCTGCAAGATCCTATCTGGAGATCAGGGAGGTTTGCCAGACTCTGATAGATCCCAACAGCTCCACATGAGCAGTGATTCAGGAAAAACTCCTGGATGGGGAAAAAAGAAAGGTTTATTGTTAGAGAGTCATTGTGAAGGACTTTAAAGGATAGGGCACTGACCAACACTCCCCCTCCGTCTCCCTTCTCTTCCTTCAGTCCTCCCTATAACCCAAGCTCTGAACACCCACTTCCTCAACCCCCCCAAACCCCCCACTTGTCCCCACTTCCCCATTCCACCTCCCATATTTCCCTCCCACTCCTCTTTCTCTCCCACCCCTCCCACTGCCCTCTCTCCAACCCACTTCCCCCTACTCCCAACACTCCCATTCCCTTTCTCTCCCCCTGCCACCTCCCCTCTCTCTCCTCTTCTCCCACTTCCCCAATCCTTGTTTGTGGCTGAGAATCAGAGGAATAGTGAGGGAGTGAAGGACTAAATGTTTTAGTGGTACAGACATAATAGGACATAGGGTCTCTTCTGTACTGTATGATTCAATAATTCTGTGACTGAGGAACTGAGGCTAAGAGACTGAAGGAGTGAGAAATGAAGATCACGAGGAACTGAGGGAATGAAGGAGCAAGGGAATGAACTCTTGGAGTTAGGGAATCAGGGAGCAACTGAGTGAGGGAGTGATAAGCTGTCATTTGATTTTTAAATGTTTCTGAGTTGGAAGTGCACCTCGATGTCCTGCTGGTCAGCACTTTGATGGTGAAGGGAATCTAACACAGACCGAAAGGCAGTTGGGAGAGCAGTGTTGTATGTTAGCAGCTGCATATTCTGCAACAACCAGCCTCCAAACGGATATCCTGTTTTCCTGCAAGTTCTCAGCTTTAAAAACCAGTGGAACACCATTCAGCAGAAAAACCATATGCTCCAAATGCATCAGATAATACATGTGTGCACACTCACTCTCACACACACACACACACACACACACCCATCCGCCCAAAAAGGCAGACTTAAATATACACACAATCAGGCAGTCGTACAGATGCATGTGCACACAATTTAGGCAGACATACAGACAAGCATACAATCAAGCAGATACATAGACATACACATTCAGAATTGGGCTGACACACACACATGCACACACAATCCATAAGACCATATGATATAGGAACAGAATCAGTCCATTCTGCTCCATCATTCGATCATGGATGAAATGTATTTCAACCCATTCTCCTGAACAATCAGGCAGATGTACAAACACGCATGCACATATTCAGGCACACATGATCAGACCCACATACACATACAGATAAACATAGACACATTTTGAGAAAGAAAAGCGATAGTCAAGAAGATTGGCAGAATGAAACAAAACCCTATTGTTCACGCAGATTGAAAGAGCAATTGTTCAGTGAGAGACATACACACATACACATCCACACATGTGAGACAGAAAGATACAGATTGAGAGAAAGAGAGAAAAACTCACACATATGTAAAAAGTGAGTGAGAGAGAGAGAGGTTGCCCCAGGGAGAAGAGATCCTTATGTTGTCTCTACCCCACGAGGTAGTGGTGAAGAGGGAGTGTGAACCTTTCTCCATCAGACAGTGTTCATTGCACAAAGCTATTACTGCTCTCAGTGTTAACAGGAAGACTTTATCTCAGCCGTTTTTCATCTGTCCTCTGTCTCTGTGGATCCCTGTCATTTACTCCCCTTTAAAACAGACTGTCATTAGATTTGGTTACAGGGCAATTGTTCTGGGCTCCACCCAAGCTCAGTTAATCTCACAGTTTACATCTGAGGGATGTCTGGATCAGCCTGGATGTACAGTTACACAGGGCTGAGTAACTTCCTGAGGTCAACCAACACTGCCTGCTTCAATCGTCCAACCTCTCAATACCTCTCAAACATTTGTGATTTCTATATTCAGTGATCCCCTTATTCCCACAGACCCTGACTCACAGATCCTTACTATCACAGTCCCTTCGAAGGAGGGCTGTGTTAGCACTGGAGAGAGTGCAAAGGAGACTTACCAGGATGTTGACTGACCTTGAGAGTTTCAGTTAATGAAGAGAGATTGGACAGATTGGGGTTGTTTTCTCTAAAACAGAGAAGATTGAGAGGGGACATGATTGAGATGTATAAAGTTATGAGGGACATAGATAGGGTAGACAGGAAGAAGCAGTTCCCCTTGGTGGTGAGATCAATGACTGGGTGGGGGAATACATTTAAGGGAATCTGGTAAACCTCCATTCATAGAATCCCTACAGTGTGGAAACAGGCCATTTGGCCCAACAAGTCCACACCAACCCTCTGAAGAGTAACCCACCTAGACCCATTCCCCAACCCTACATTTCCCCCAACTAATGCACCTAACCTACACATCCCTGAACAGTAGGGGCAATTTAGCATGGCCAATTCACCTAACTTGTCCTTCCTTAGATAAAGAGACCAGAATTGTAGCGTAGTCTAGGAGAGGTCTTAATGTAGCTCTATACAACTTCAACAAGACATCTTTACTCCTGTATCACATCCCCTTCTGATGAAGACTAAATACAGTTTGCCCTCGCTACCTGATTGTTTTTCCACTTGTCCTTGAAATGTGGGCACATTTATTGTCCCTCTCTAATTGCCCTGAGGAAGGTGCCCTCTTGAACAGCTCAATCTCTGAGTTGTAAGGACACCCACAATGCTGTTAGGGAACAAATTCCAGAATTTTGACCTGGTGACAGTGAAGGAACAGCGATGTATTTCCAAGCCAGGGTGAAGTGTTCCACCTCCCAGATACTTTTTAATGACTCATGAACAAGGACACCCACACTTTCAATCTCTGAATATTTAAGAATTACTTTTCCTTTCTGTTTTATTCTACTAAAGTGAATAACTTCTAACTTATTCACACTATATTCCATCACCCATATTCCAGCACATTCACTTAGTCTGTGCAAGTTCTCTTGTAGCCTCCTTGCATCCTACTGACAACTTGCATTCCCACCAGTTTGGTGTAATCAGCAAATATAGAAATATTACAATTGATCCCACCATCCAAATTATTTATATCGACTGTGCACAGCTACAGCCTCAGCAGTGATCCTCACGGTAACCCACTTGTAACAGCCATCCATTCTGAGATCGGTCTGTTTATCCCTACTCTCTGCTTTCTGTCTATTAACCAATTCTCAATCCATACTATAAATACCCTGAAGAAGGGCCGATGCCCGAAACGTCGATTCTTCTGTTCCTTGGATGCTGCCTGACCTGCTGCACTTTTCCAGCAACACATTTTCAGCTCTGATCTCCAGCATCTGCAGTCTTCACTTTCTCCTATAAATACCCTCCAGCAACCCCATGCGCTATATCAATATTTACTAACCTACTGTGTGAGACCTAATCAAAAGCCTTCTGAAATTCCAAATACACTACATCCATTCACCAATGCCCTGAGTTATGTCTTCAAAAACTCCAGCATGTTTGTCAACCATAAAGGAAATTCTTTTCCATTATCAATTTCGAAGTGCCTAGTGTTTTATAATGGATTTTAGAATTTCTCTACTACTGATGTCAAACTGGAATAAAGCTCATCTAGTACAGGGGATTTATCAACCTTTAAAACAATTAACTTTTCAAGAACTCTTCATGAACTTCTTTTAGTCCCTCAATTTCACAAGCCATTTGATTGCCTAAGACTTCTGGGAGATGGTCTAGATCATGTTTTGTGAAGAGAGACACAAATTGATTGTTCATTTTTTTCTGCCATTTCCCTGTCCTGCACCATACATTCTGTCTCCACCTGTAATGAACCCACATTTGTCCGAGCTAATCTTTCACTTTGCACACACCTAAAGAAGGCTTTTACAGTCTGTGTTTAAGTTTCATACTCACATTCACATCATTTTTTCACTTTCCTTATAAGTTGCCTCCTTTGCTGGGTTCTATTTTGCTCCCGATCCCAGATTTGCCCCTTTTCCTGACATCCACATTCCTTTATCTACTACAATATTTAATTTCTTCTGTTGGTCATGGCTAATCCGTTTGGGTGTTTGTGCCTTGAGGGAATGAATGTCTGTTGCAGACTGAGTAGTATTTCCTTAAATATGAGGTAAAGGTGAAAGATAAAGTTGCTGTGGTCCCAGAGAACCATGGGGCTGCCCTCCCATTAGAGAAAGAGACGATTGGGGATGGTTTAAACTGAGCATCACTACAGCTCAGGTGAGAATGAAGTTGAAGGCAGGGCCTTCATGGTGACTTCAGCCAATACAGGATTTGAATCTGTTGGTGCTACTCTGCAACTCAAACCAGCTGTTCAACCCCTTCTTTATATACTAGTTGCTGCCTGTATACTGTCAAATCTTTCCAGTTTTTCCCAAATCACCATAGACAACTTGCTTCTTATATCTTCATAGTTTATTTTGCTCAGATTTAACACCCTAGTTTCAAAGTATATCACATTGAAACCTAATATGAAATTATGGTCATTATTTCCCAAACACTTCTTTACAATGAGGTAAATGAGTTATTTCTAATGACACGACACTAAATCCAAAATGACCCAGTCCTTCACTTGTCCTTTAACATATAGCTGAAGAAACAGCATTAGCTTTTCTCTAATTGGCTATCCCAGTGCTTTAACCCAGTTCCAAGGAGATATATACAAGTGGCTGAGTTCAATGAACTGAAGTTTAGCAGTTCTTTGGTGACAATCTGGGAGATGGGATGGCAGGTAAAATCTGTGTGGGAAACGTTGAGTGGGATGCCACTCACTAGATGGGAGGTTCCATCACCATTGGGTGAGGTGGCAGCTGGCACACCCACCAGGAGTCCAAGTGAGCCACTATCTAGAAAGGACCTCCTCCCACTATCACAGGCATTTTGTCAGTGGGCACCTCTGAGTAAACCTCCTGGTGTTTCAATGGTCCCCTGAGCACAGTGAGTGGGGCAGCAGGGAGATGATGAGGGGGTGGGGATGGTTCTTCTTTTGGACATCCTTCGTATCAGCATCCACCAAGATGATCCCCTCCAAACCCCAATTCGTTCTCAGACTGATATAGAAAGTTTGTTTACTTGGTTTTCCCAAACCCATTGCACTCTCTGTCTCTCTCCGAAGGGATGGAGGCTGTGTCTGTGCTTTGGCATTTTCCTATGGTCTCAGCTGCAATCTCAGAAATGACCAGTGCTCCTTCTGGCACTGCTGCTGTGTAGGCCTCCAATTGGATTTGCAGCTCATGGGGCACTGTACTGAATGGGACATTAGCCCTGGGCACTGCCACTTGGTTAGTTGCCATTGTCACAAAGTGGTTCCAGGACCTGGCGCCAGGGGAAGAGAGGTCACATGTCCCGTTTTCATGAGCAGTGATGAGCCCTTAGACATCCTGGTTATCTGCAGCTCTTGATGTGCCCGCACCTCTGACACTTCTCTTAGCCAGACATCTGAAAACTAACTGCTCACCATGCACTGCCCACTTCAGCTCCTGTTCCCCAGCTTGAGCCTTCTGGACACTGGGCTTACTCACAAGACTGGACCCCCACCAGAGCGAGGCTCATCCTGTGCTTTTACATGTACGTAGACTTTGTACAACAGATGGAGCCTCTTACCTCCTTCATCCTGTTCACTTTGAGGGCTCTCTCTGTGATCAATGCTTGCTTCTGCAACTGCTTGTTCTGGTCCTGCAATTGGCCTATGGTCTCGATGAGCTGGCAGATGTGCTCCAGGTAGCCCAGACCTGAGCCCCGATCACCCACCTTCTCCTGGTTTACCTGGAAGCAGAGTTCATGGTCTTTATTATAAAACACAATGGAACACCATTAACAAGTTACAATCAGCACTGGAGAACATTTCTTAATACCCTTCAGGCCAAACTGATACACTAACTCTGTTTCTGTGGGAATAGCACTGACAACAATATGTCTGTGGGAGTGACACTGACTTTGTGTCTGTGGGAGTGACACAGACTGTGTGACTGTAGATATTACAGTGACAGTGTGTCTGTGTGAGTGACAGACAGTGACTGTGTTTCTGTGGGTGTGACATTGACAATATATCTGCGGGAGTGACACCGACAGTGTTGCTGTGGGAGTGACACTGACTCTGTGTCTGTGGGAGTGACACTGAGCTTTGTCTGATGGATTGAGACTAATATGCCTGTGGGTGTGGCACTGACAGTATGACTGTGGAAGTGACACTGATCCTGTGACTGTGGGAGTGACAGGTACAGCGTGACTGGCAGTGACACTGACCCTGTTTCTGTGGGAGTGACATATATAATGTGACTGGGAGTGACACTAACCCTGTGTTTGTAGGAGTGACACGATCCTATGACTGTGGGAGTGACACTGACCATGTGTCTGTGAGAGTGACACTGATCCTGTGTCTCTGGGAGTGACACTAACCCTGCAAGTTCTACATCATCCCTACCTGCAAGCTTTGAATCCTTTAATACATGGACTGCAGTGGTTCAAGAAGACAGCTCTGCACCACTTTCTTCAGGGCAACTGGGGACAGGCAATAAATGCTGACCTATCCAACAATGCTCACATCTCCAAAATCTTCTTGCAATATAAATGTAGTTAGACATTCAAAGGAGGTTTGTCACTTTGTTGTTAATTGAAGAGGGGTAAAATAAATTTTTAAACTGTGTGTGTGTGATGAGAGAGACTGGGACACACTGTGGAGCTGGGTGAGGTTTGATCAATTAACTTTGTCAAATTTGTTGATCTCAGTCAATTACAATGAGAAACAGTGTTGCGAGCGCTGGGGTCAGAGAAACACTGCCAGGTTTACTGCCCAACATGTCTTTTGATCATTACATCCATCATTACAACAAGCCTGCACTCTGGATAAAGATAGAGAGTGGATTGAAGAGTCTACACAGCTCAATGTTATAATAGTAATTAAACTCTCAGGCTCCATTTTGCCAGAGCAGCGAGGAGAGAAGGTAAGTTGAAGCGAGGGCTGCCAGGAAAGGTAAGTTTTCCCGCTTAAAAAGGGACTTACTTACCTCAGGAGTCGGGCCTCCATTTTGACAGAGCGGTGAGGAGAGAAGGTGAGGTCAAGTGAGGGCTGCCAGGAAGGTAAGGGCTTAATTTATATTGGACAGTGGTTAAACCCGCGATACTACACATGTTGTATCTCCCTCCTGCTCCCCCCCCCCCACCTCTAACCGGAAGAAGAAGATTCTGTAAGGTAAGGCTTTTATTTTTTTTTCCTTATCTTTCTTTCTCATATATTTAAGTGCATTGTTTGGTTTTAGTTCATATAAAGTTAAGCTTACAATGGCAGGGGAACTCAGACCCGTGGCATGTGCCTCTTGCATGATGTGGGAGCTTAGGAACGTGTCTGATGTCCCTGACTCTTACACTTGCAAGAAGTGTGTCCAACTGCAGCTCTTGTTTGACTGCATGACGACCCTGGAGCTGCGGATGGACTCACTGTGGAGCATCCGCGATGCTGAGGAGGTTGTGGATAGCACATTTAGTGAACTGGTCACACCGCAGGTTAGAATTACTGAGGGAGACAGTGAATGGGTGACCAAAAGACAGAAAAAGAGTAGGAAGGCAGTGTAGGTGTCCCCTGCGGTCACCTCCCTCCAAAACAGGTATACCATTTTAGATACTGTTGGGGGAGATGGCTCATCAGGAGAGGGCAGTAGTTGCCAGGATCATGGCAGCGTGTCGGGCACTGCTGTTCAGAAGGGCGGGAAAAAGACATGTAGGGCCATAGTCATAGGGGAGTCTATTGTGAGGGGAGTAGATAGGCGGGTGTGAGGCTGAAAACGGGACTCCCAGATGGAATGTTGCCTCCCAGGTGCTCGGGTCAGGGATGTCACCGATCGGCTGAAGAGCATTCTGAAAGGGGAGGGTGAACAGCCAGTTGTCTTTGTGCATATAGGCACCAACGATATAAGTAGAAAACGAGATGAGGTCCTGAAGGAAGAATTTAGGGAGATAGGAGAGAAGTTAAAGAGGAAGACCTCAAAGATCGTGATTTCGGGATTACTACCAGTGCCACGTGCTAGCCAGCATAGAAATGAAAAAATAGGCAGGATGAACACGTGGCTTGAGAGATGGTGTAGGAGGGAGGGGTTCAGATTTGTTGGACATTGGGATCAGTTCTGGGGAAGGTGGGACTATTACAAATTGGACAGTCTACATGTGAACCAGACCGGAACCAATGTCCTTGGGGGAGTTTTTGCTACTGCTATTGGGGAGGTTTTAAACTGATGTGGCAGGGGGCTGGGAACCAGAAGAGAAAACAAGTAGGCAGCGAGGTGGAGACTGGAGACTTTAGGAATTATGAAGATAGCATTAATAAAGGGAACAGTAGGCAGGGAGCAGATGAGCGCAAAAAAACTGGTGGCCTGAAATGCATCTAATGCAAGGAGTACAGTGTGTAAGGCAGATGGGCTTGGATTGGTGCTTGGGAGTATGACATTATTGCAATCACAGAGAGTTGGTTGAAGGAATGGCATGATGATTGGCAACTAAATGTTCCGGGATATAGACTCTTTAGACAGGACAGGGAGGGAAGTAAAAGCGGGGGGTGGAGTTGCATTGCTGGTCAGGGATGATATCACGGCTGTGCTAAAGGAGGACACTATGGAGGTCTTGGCTAGTGAGGCATTATGGGTGGAGCTGAGAAATAAGAGGGGTGCAGTTACATTGTTGGGGCTGTATTACAGGCCTCCCAACAGTGAGCGTGAGGCAGAAGAACAAATAGGTAAACAGATTATGGAAAGATGTAGAGGCAATAGGGTAGTGGTGATGGGAAATCTTAATTTTCCCAACATTGACTGGGATACACTTAGCGTCAGAGATCTGGATGGGGCAGAATTTGTAAGTAGCGTCCAGGAGAGTTTTCTAGAGCAGTATGTCAATAGTCCGACAAGGGAAGGGGCCATATTGGACCTGGTATTGGGGAATGAGCCAGGACAGGTGGTAGAAGTTGCGGTGGGAGATTTCTTTGGGAACAGTGACCATAATTCTGTAAGTTTTAGAATACTCGTAGATAAAGAAAAGAGTGGTCCTAAGGGAAGAGTACTAAACTGGGCCAAGGCCAATTATATCAAAATTAGACAGGAGCTCAGAAATGTGGATTGGACACAGCTATTTGAAGGGAAGTTCACATTTGAGATGTGGGAGGCCTTCAAAGATAGATTATAGATATTGCAGGATAGACATGTCCCGTTGAAGGCAAAGGAGAGGAAAGGCAAGATTCGTGAACTGTGGATGACAGGAGAAATTGTACCACTAGCCAAGAGGTAAAGGGAAGCGTACATAAGGTCTAGGCAGCTAAGAACAGAATGAGCCCTGGAGGAATATTGGAAGAGAAGGACAAGTGTTAAACGAGGAATCAAGCAGGCTAAAAGGGGTCATGAAATAGTTTTAGCAAGCAGAATTAAGGAGAATCCCAAAGCATTTTATTCTTATATAAGAGGCAAGCGGGTAACTAGAGAAAGGATTGGTCCACTAAAGGATAATGAAGGAAGGCTGTGTGTCGAACCTGAGAGAATGGGTGAGATTCTAAATGATTACTTTGCATCAGTCTTCACTGAGGAGAGGAACATGATGAACATTCAGATTAGAGATAGAAGTTTGATTAGTCTGGATCACGTTGGTATAAGTAGGAAAGATGTGTTGGGTAGGCTAGAGGTTATTAAGGTGGACAAATCCCCAGGACCGGATGGGATTTATCCCAGGTTGCTGAGGGAGGTGAGAGAGGAAATAGCTGGGGCCCTGACAGATATCTTTGTGGAATCCTTATATACAGGTGAGGTGCCAGAGGACTGGAAGGTTGCTCATGTTATCCCCTATACAAGAGGGGCAGTAGGGATATTCCGGGTAACTACAGACCAGTGAGCCTGACGTTGGTGGTGGGAATGTTGCTGGACAGGGTCCTGAGGAATGGGATCTATTTATATTTAGAAAAGAATGGGCTTATCAGTGATGGGCAACATGCCCTCTTCCAGATCATTTATGTATATTACAAACAACAGTGGCCTCAACACTGACCCCTGTGGAACCCCACTGTGTGGAGGAAATTGTGCCTTACCAACCTAATAGAGTTCTTCGAGGAAATGACCAAGTTGATGGATGAAGGAAGGGCTATTGATGTCATATACATGGACTTTAGTAAGGTGTTTGATAAGGTTCCCCATGGTAGACTAATGGAGAAAGTAAAGTCATATGGTGTGCAAGGTGTTCTAGCTACTTGGATAAAGAACTGGTTAAACAACAGGAGACAGAGAGTAGTAGTTGAAGGGAGTTTCTTGAAATGGAGAAAGGTGACCAGTGGTGTTCCACAGGGGTCAGTGTTGGGGCCACTGTTGTTTGTGATATACATAAATGATCTGGAAGAGGGCACTGTTGGTATGATCAGCAAGTTTACAGATGACATGGGGATTGGTGGAGTAGCAGAAAGCATAAGGGACTGTCAGAGAATACAGGAGGATATAGATAGACTGGAGAGTTGGGCAGGAAAGTGGCAGATAGATTTCAATCCAGACAAATGTGAGATGATGCATTTCGGCAAGACTAATTCTAGAGCGAATTATACAATGAACGGAAGAGCCTTGGGAAAAGTTGATGGGCAGAGAGATCTGGGAGTGCAGGTCCATTGTACCCTGAAGGTTACTGCACAGGTGGATAGAGTGGTCCAGAAGGCATATGGTATGCTTGCCTTCATTGGACGGAGTATTGAGTATAAGAGCTGGCGGGTCATGTTAAAATTGTACAAGACATTGGTTTGGCCACATTTAGAATACTGTGTACAGTTCTGGTCGCCACATTACCAAAAGGATGTGGATGCTTTGGAGAGGGTGCAGAGAGGGTACGAGGATGTTGCCTGGTATGGAAGGTGCTGGCTATGAAGAAAGTTAGGTAGGTTAGGTTTATTTTCATTTGAAAAAAGGAGATTGAGGGGGGACCTGATTGAGGTTTACAAAATCATGAAGGGTATAGACAGGGTGGATAGAGACAAGCTTTTTCTCAGGGTGAAGGATTCAATAACAAGAGGTCACGCTTTCAAGGTGAGAGGTGGAAAGTTTAAGGGGGATACACGCAGCAAGTACTTTACACAGAGGGTGGTGGGCGTTTGGAACGCATTGCCGGCAGAGGTGGTACAGGCAGGCACGGTAGATTCATTTAAGATGCATCTGGACAGATGCATGAGTAGGTGGGGAGCAGAGGGATACAGATGTTTAGGAATTGGGCTCCAGGTTTAGACAGTACATTTGGATTGGCTCAGGATTAGAGGGCTGAAGGGCCTGTTCCTGGGCTGTCAGTTTTTTTTTGTTCTTTCTCTTTGTTCTATATTTGAGTCTACACCTTCAACTGCATGCTTACACAATGTCATCAGACAGCCACTTTCCTTCCTATCCTGTCACATTGTTCAATAAGAACAGGAGGATTGCAGACAATTTCCCCTCTTCCTGGACTTTCCCACAGGCTGCACAGTTCCAGCACCAGTGGGAATGAGGGCTCATTGTATCAAGAAACTCGGAAATTCCACACAAGACATTCTAAGCAACACTCTGACATCATCCTATTCCTTATCCTGTCACCGATGTCTCCTTGTTTCTCAGGGAGTTGCTTGTTTCCTCAGCTGTGATTCCACAAATGAAGCAACATTAGCAGAGGGATTGAATTCAAGATTCATTAGCAGAGGGATTGAATTCAAGAGTCGTGAGGTGATGTTGCAGCTGTACAGGACTTTGGTTAGGCCACATTTGGAGTACTGTGTGCAGTTCTGGTCGCCTCACTTTAGGAAAGATGTGGAAGCTTTGGAGAGGGTGCAGAGAAGATTTACCAGGATGTTGCCTGGAATGGAGAGTAGGTCGTACGAGGATAGGTTGAGAGTTCTCGGCCTTTTCTCGTTGGAACGGCGAAGGATGAGGGGTGACTTGATAGAGGTTTATAAGATGATCAGAGGAATAGATAGAGTAGACAGTCAGAAACTTTTTCCCCGGGTACAACAGAGTGTTACAAGGGGACATAAATTTAAGGTGAAGGGTGGAAGGTATAGGGGAGATGTCAGGGGTGGGTTCTTCACCCAGAGAGTGGTGGGGGCATGGAATGCGCTGCCCGTGGGAGTGGTAGAGTCAGATTCATTGGCGACCTTTAAGCGGCATTTGGATAGGTACATGGATGGGTGCTTAATCTAGGATAGAAGTTTGGCACAACATCGTGGGCCGAAGGGCCTGTTCTGTGCTGTATTGTTCTATGTTCTATGTTCTATGTTCTAAGTGACAGAGCGGATCACAGCCAAGAATCTCTTAAACCATGACCTCAGCAGCCTCGGGCTGGGGTGGGAATGGAATTTGGAGCAGATACACACACCAAAACAAGACACAGGTTATTAACAAAGGTGGGAAATAATTCCAGCCAAAAAAAAACGTTGAGCAAATTGTTCCTTTCAACAGATGATAAAATGCACCTCCATAGCTATTCAGCCACTTAGTTCACTAAGGTGTCAGTGCAGTGCAAAACACATGAGCCAAAGATGGTGCCTCTTATATAAATAATGTAAGAGGGGGCACAGGGCATGAAGAATTTTTTGTTGAATTTATAAAAATTTGAAATGATGGGGTCTCTGCTCTCACAATGTTAGTAGGATATAACATGTTCCCTGAACCCTGATGGATTTCCTGTTTAAATCAGGGCAAGGGAGAGGTTTGTTAGGCAAAAGTTGACACACTGCTCAGCAGTTGAGAACTAAGTGAGAAACTTTCATGGTATTGGGGGTATTGTAACAGCACGGATAGAGGATTGACTAACCAACAGAAGACAGAGAATTGGGCCATTTTCAGGTTGGCAAACTGTAGCTAGAGGAGTACCACAGAAATCAGTGCTGGGGCCATAGGTCTTTAGAATATATCGTAATGATGAGGAAAGTGAATGTACTATCACCATGTTTGTGGATGAGTCAAAAATAGGTGGGAAGGTAAGTGGTGAGGATGACCACTTGCCTGTCTCAGTGGGACAAAGGTATCTTACACTTGGAACAAGTGCTCCTTAAACAGCCTTCGCATTTCTGTTGTGCATTTCCCGTAGAACAATTGTTCCCAATTTATACTCCACAGCTCCTGTCTAATAGCAGTATAATTTCCCATCCCCCAATTAAATACCTTTCTATATTGTCTGCTCCTATCCCTCTCCATGGCTATGGTAGAGGTGAGGCAATTGTGGTCACTGTCACTGAAATGCAGAATCAGCAGAGGGATAGACACAGTCAATGGGCAAAAATTTGGGGGATGGGATATAACATGGAAAAATATGAGATTATTAACTTTGGCAGAAAGAATAGAAGAGCTGAATATTATTTAAATGGAGAACAATCTCATCCAAGAATCATAAAAAGCTAGTATCCAAGTTTAGCAGTTATTAGAAAAGGCAATGGAATGTTGCGGTTTATTTCAAAGGAAATGGAGTATAAAAATAGAATGGTTTTGCTGAAAGGGACTTAGATCCACAGTATTTTGCTTTCCTTAATACTCAATCTTTAATGGTACTTTCAAGGCTGTGATAGATTGTTGATACCTTGAGTAATCAAGGAATAATGTGAACAGGGTGGCAAAATGGAGTCTAGGAGGAAAATTATCTCTTTGGACTGTGGGAGGAAACCAGAGCAATTGAAGGAAACCCACACAGACACGGGGAAAATGTGCAAACTTCACACTATCACTCAACTTTCCTTCGGTAAGGTCCTCAAAACATTTCATAGTATTCCAGCTGTTGTCTGATTCACCTTAAAGTAGCCTAACTTGTGCTACCTATTGAAGCACCTTCTGGAAGTACAAGTATATTCCCTCCACTGCTTCACCTTCATTTTATCCTACTTGTAACTTCATTTGAGAGTTTTGAGCCAGGGTAAGTGAGGGGAGAGAGCAGGAAGAAGAAAAGAGGAGGTCTGTGAGAAGAAGAAAGGAGGAGGTCTGTGATAGACTGGAGACCAAGCAAACATTAAATAAACGATTTCATGATGCAATGCTGAGAAGAGTAGTCTGGATATAATGAAGAAATGAAGGTATTGTCCAAATGAGGCATGAACCAATGGAATGCAACATGAAGGGATAAAGTAAAAAAAAAGTCAAAGAGCAAACAATGAAATAAACAAGCAAAAATCACACAGAATAAGTATGGAGGATGGGTTGCACTTAAACTGGAGGGGCACCAACTTCCTGGGCGGGAGATTTGCTGCAGCACTTCGGGAGGGTTTAAACTAGTTTGGCAGGTGGATGGGAACCAGAGCTACAGATCAGAGGAGAGGGTAGTTGTTGAACAGGCAGAAATCGGTGACTCTAAATAGAACGCAGAGAGTCTGTCAGGAAGGATACACAGTTGATAGGGAAAAAGGATGGGTTAAAGTGTGCCTGTTTCAATTCAAGGATTGTCAGGAATAAGAGAGATGAACTTAGAGCATGGATCAGTACTTGGAACTACGATGTTGTGGCAATAATGGAAACATGGATTTCACAGGGCCAGGAATGGTTGCTAAATGTTCCAGGATTTAGATCTTTTAAAAAGAACAGGGAGGGGGGTAAACGAGGAGGGGAGAAGCATTGTTAGAGAGTGCATTACAGCTGCAGAAAAGGCGGTTGTTGTTGAGGAGTGTTTGTCTACTGAGTCAGTATGTATGGAAGTCAGTAACAGGAAAGGAGCAGTCACTTTATTGGGTGTTTTCTATAGATGTCCCAATAGCAGCAGAGAGATGGAAGAATAGATTGGACAGCAGATCTTGGAAAGGTGCAGATGTAACAGAGTTGTTGTTATGGGTGACTTCAACTTCCCCAATATTGATTAGAACCTTCTGAGTGCAGATGGTCTGGACGGTGTTGATTTTGTCAGGTGTGTCCAGGGAGGATTCCTGACTTAATATAATGATAGGCCGACTAGGGAGGAGGCCATATTGAATTTGGCACTTGCCATCAAGCCAGGCCAGGTGTCAGATCCCTCGGAGGGTGAGCATTTCAGTGACAGTGACCACAACTGCCTCACCTCTACCATAGCCATGGAGAGGGATAGGAGCAGACAGTATGGAAAGGTATTTAATTGGGGGATAGGAAATTATACTGCTATTAGACAGGAGCTGTGAGTATAAATTGGGAACAATTGTTCTACGGGAAATGCACAACAGAAATGCAAAGGCTGTTTAAAGAGCACTTGTTCCAAGTGTAAGATACCTTTATCCCACTGAGACAGGCAAGGAATGGTAAGGTGAAGGAGCCTTGGATGACAAGAAAAGAGGAGCTTCTCATGAAATGGAAGAAGGAAGCTTACTTAAGGTTGAGGAAGCAAGGATCTGGCACAGGATTATAGGGTAGCTAGGAAAGAACTCAAAAATGGACTGTCGAGAGTTGGGAGGGAGATTAAAAAAGCCTTGGTGGGAAAACCCAAAGGTGTTCCATACTTCTGTGAGGAATAAGAGAGTGATCAGAGAGAGAGGGTAGGGTCAATCAAGGATTGTGGAGGGAACTTGTGCCTGGAGTCTGAAGAGGTAGGGGAGGCCCTAAATGTGGTTTTTACTTCAGTATTTACTAGAGAGGGGGACCTTGTTGATAGTGAGAACACCATGGACCGGGTTTGAACAGATTGATATTAAGAAAGTGGATGCGCTTGAAATTCTGGGAAGCTTTAAGATAGATAAGTCCCCAGGGTCGGACCAGATATATCCAAGGTTACTATCAGAAGCAAGGAATGAGATTGCTGCACCTCTGGAAATGAATTTTGCATCCTCACTCTCCATGGGAGTAGTACCGGATATTCGAGGGAGGCAAATATTGTTCCTCTGTTCAAGAAAGGGAATAGGGAAATCTCTGAGAATTACAGACCAGTCAGTCTTACATCTTAAGCAAGGTACTGCAAAGGATTGTGAGAGATAGGATTTATGACTATTTTGAAAAACAGTTTGATTAAAGATAGTCAGCATGGCTTTATGAGGGGCAGGTCATAAACCTTATTGAGTTCTTTGAGAATGCGATGAGACAAGATGATGGTGGTCACGCAGTAGATGTGGTGTATATAGATTTCAGGAAGGCATTTGATAAGGTTCTCCATTGTAGGCTCATTCAGAAAATTAGGAGGCATGGGATACAGGGAAATTTGGCTGTCTGGATTCAGAATTGGCTGGCCAAAAGCAGACAGCGAGTGGTGGTGGATGGAAAGTATTCTGCCTGGAGGATGGGTGACCAGTGGTGTCCCCCAGGGATCTGCTCTTGGGCCTCTGCTCTTTGTAGTTTTTATAAATGACTTGGATGAAGAAGTGGAAGGGTGGGTCAGTAAGTTTGCCGATGACACAAAGGGCCTGGGAAATGAATATTCAAGGCTACACGTGCTATCGTAAGGATAGACTGACGGGCAGAGGGGGTGGGGTGGCCTTGTTGGTAAGGGAGGATATTCAGTCCCTTGCGCGGGCGGACCTAGAGTCAGGGGATGTAGAGTCAGTGTGGATAGAGCTTCGAAACACTAAGGGTAAAAAGACCCTCATGGGAGTCATCTACAGGCCCCCAAACAGTAGTCTGGATGTTGGAGGTAAGTTGAATCAGGAGCTGAAATTGGCTTGTCGCAAAGATGTTACTACAGTTGTTATGGGGGATTTTAACATGCAGGTAGACTGGGAGAATCAGGATGGTATCGGGCCTCAAGAAAGAGACTTTGTGGAGTGCCTCAGGGATGGATTTTTAGAGCAGCTGGTGCTGGAGCCGACCAGGGATAAGGCGATTCTGGATCTGGTATTGTGTAACGAACCAGAATTGGTCAGTGACCTCGAAGTGAAGGAGCCATTGGGAAGTAGTGACCATAATACAACAAGCTTCAATCTGCAATTTGAGAGGGAGTGGGTACAATCTGAAGTGACAATATTTCAGTTGAATAAAGGGAAATATGGAGCTATGAGGGAGCAACTGGCCAAAGTTCAATGGTTCAATACCTTAACAGGGAAGACCGTGGAGGAACAATGGCGGATATTTCTGTGTATGATGCAGAAGATGCAGGATCAGTTCATTCCTAAAAGGAAGAAAGATCCCAGGAGGAGACATGGGCGGCCGTGGCTGACGAGGGAAGTAAAGAAACATATAAGGTTAAAAGAGAAAAAGTATAACTTAGCGAAGATAAGCGGGAAAACGGAGGACTGGGAAGCTTTTAAAGAACAACAGAGGATTAGTAAGAAGGAAATACGCAGAGAAAAAATGAGGTACGAAGGTAAACTGGCCAAGAATATAAAGGAGGATAGTAAAAGCTTTTTTAGGTATGTCCAAGGCAAAAAAATGGTTAGGACAAAAATTGGGCCCTTGAAGACAGAAGCAGGGGAATATATTACTGGGAACGAAGAAATGGCAGAGGAATTAAATGGGTACTTCAGATCTGTGTTCACTGGGGAAGACACAAACAATCTCCCTGAGGTAACAGTGGCTGAAGGACCTGAACTTAAGGGAATTTCTATTTGCCAGGATTTGGTGTTGGAGAGACTGTTAGGTCTGAAGGTTGATAAGTCTCCGGGACCTGATGGCCTGCATCCCAGGGTACTGAAGGAGGTGGCTCGGGAAATCGTGGATGCGCTGGTGATTATTTTCCAGAGTTCAATAGAATCGGGGTCGGTTCCTGAGGATTGGAGGGCGGCTAATGTTGTGCCACTTTTTAAGAAGGGTGGGCGGGAGAAAGCAGGAAATTATAGACCAGTTAGCCTGACCTCAGTGGTGGGAAAGATGCTGGAGTCTATTATAAAGGATGAAATTACGGCACATCTGGATAATGGTAACAGGATAGGACAGAGTCAGCATGGATTTATGAAGGGGAAATCATGCTTGACTAATCTTCTTGAATTTTTTGAGGATGTAACTCGGAAGATGGACGAGGGAGATCCAGTGGATGTAGTGTACCTGGACTTTCAGAAAGCTTTTGATAAAGTCCCACACAAGAGGTTAGTGAGTAAAATTAGGGCGCACGGGATTGGGGGCAAAGTACTAGATTGGATAGAGAATTGGTTGGCTAATAGGAAACAAAGGGTAGTGATTAACGGCTCCATTTCGGAATGGCAGGCAGTGACCAGTGGGGTACCGCAGGGATCCGTGCTGGGACCGCAGCTTTTTACAATATATGTAAATGATATAGAAGATGGTATCAGCAATAACATTAGCAAATTTGCTGATGACACAAAGCTAGGTGGTAGGGTGAAATGTGATGAGGATGTTAGGGGATTACAGGGTGACCTGGACAAGTTAGGTGAGTGGGCAGATGCAGTTTAATGTGGATAAATGTCTGGTTATCCACTTTGGTGGCAAGAACAGGAAGGCAGATTACTACCTCAATGGTATCAAATTAGGTAAAGGGGCTGTTCAGAGAGATCTGGGTGTTCTTGTCCACCAGTCAATGAAGGCAAGCATGCAGGTACAGCAGGTCGTGAAGAAGGCTAATAGCATGCTGGCCTTCATAACAAGAGGGATTGAGTATAGAAGCAAAGAGGTGCTTCTGCAGCTGTACAGGGCCCTGGTGAGACCACACCTGGAGTACTGTGTACAGTTCTGGTCTCCAAATTTGAGGAAAGACATTCTGGCTATTGAGGGAGTGCAGCGTAGGTTCACGAGGTCAATTCCTGGAATGGCCTTACACGGAAAGACTGAAGCGACTGGGCTTGTATACCCTTGAGTTTCGAAGACTGAGAGGGGATCTGATTGAAACATATAGGATTATGAAAGGACTGGACACTCTGGCAGGAGGGAACATATTTCCGTTGATGGGGGAATGCCGAACCAGAGGACACAACTTAAAAATACGGGGTAGACCATTTAGGACAGAGATGAGGAGAAACTACTTCACCCAGAGAGTGGTGGCTGTGTGGAATGCTCTGCCCCAGAGGGCAGTGGAGGCCCAGTCTCTGGATTCATTTAAGAAAGAATTGGATAGAGCTCTTAAAGGTAGTGGAGTCAAGGGGTATGGAGATAAGGCTGGAACAGGATACTGATTAGGAATGATCAGCCATGATCATATTGAATGGCGGTGCAGGCTCGAAGGGCAGAATGGCCTACTCCTGCATCTATTGTCTATTGTCTATTGTCTGTCTATTGTCTAGGTGGGGTGTTGTAGATAGTGTCGAGGTTACAACAAGACATTAACAGGATGCAGAGCTGGGCTGAGAAATGGCAGATGGATTTCACCTGGATAAATGCAAAGTGATTCATTTTGGAAGGTCGAATTTGAATGCTACATAGAGGGTTAAAGACAGGATTCTTGGCAGTGTGGAGGAACAGCAGGATCTTGGGGTCCACATACATAGATCCCTCAAAGTTGCCACCCAAGTCGATAAAGTTGTTAAGAAGGCGTATGGTGTTTTAGCTTTCATTAACAGGGGACTTGAGTTTAAGAGCTGCTAGGTTTTGCTGTGGCTCTATAAAACCTTGGTTAGACCACACTTGGAATATTGTGTCCGGTTCCAGTTGCCTCATTATATGAAGGATGTAAATGCTTTAGACAGAGTACAGACGAGATTTAACAGGATGCTGCCTGGATTGGAAGGTTTGTCTTATGAAGAAAGATTGAGTGAGCTAGGGCTTTTCACACTGGAGAGAAGGAAGAGAGGTGACTTGATAGAGATGTACAAGGTAATAAGAGATATAGATAGAGTAGGTAGCCCCAGGACAGAAATGGCTGTCACAAGGGGTCATAATTTTAAGGTAATTGGAGGAAGGTTTGGGGAGATATCAGAGGTAGGTCCTTTACACAGAGAGTGTTGGGTGTGTGAAATGCATTGCCAACAGTGGTACTAGAGTCATAGATATTAGGGACATTTAAGCAACTGCTGGACAAGCAAATAGACAGCAGTAAATTGAGGGGTGTGTAGGTTAGGTTGATCTTAGATAATTGCCTGGCACAACATCCTGGGCCGAAGGGCCTGTACATGCTGTACTATTCTAAGTTCTATGTTCTCTTAAGATGGAGGCAGAGGTTTTGATATAGTGTTATTGAATTGAATGTTAAAAGTCCAGAATGCTGGTACATGCTGAGCTGAGTATTGTTCCTGAACCTTGTGTTAAGTTTCTCTGGGACATGGCAATAGGCATTGGACAGGGTCCACAGGAAGCTCTTCCATTTGAGCTGATTGTCTTCACAGTTTGTGGTGTACTGTCCTCTACACTGGGCAACAAAACCACAGACCACATGACCACTCTGCAGATACCTCCACTTAGGCTGCACACTGAGCGTTGAATTACTTTACAATTTGTAATCTCCACCTTACTGCCCTGGTGATCACAAAACCAGGAAACAAAAACACCTGAACTATCTGGAAATGAAGGTACAGTTAGATGTATGCAAGACAGCACAGACAGGATCTCTCATTAATCACCTTTTACCTTTTTTTCCTTTTGGGTTTGGTTTTCTCAGTCTGTCTTCATCTTGTTCGAAAAATCTTTTACTGATTTAATCTTCCCCTGGCCTCCACCCTATCACAGAGATTCTCCTGATCCTTTCCACCATCCCATCTCCTCCTAGTTTAAAATCTCTTCCATTTTTAGTTCTCTCCAGTTCTGATGAGAGGTCACTAATCTGAAACGTTCTCTGTTTCTTGCCACGGATGTTACCTGACCTAGCTTTTTTTTTCTTTTTTATTTCAAATTTCTTTTGTATCAACAGTTTTGTACTTCACCACTTCTGCTGTTTCCCCTGGAATGAGCACAGTTCTGATTAGGGATTGAACAACACTATGATTACACAATGAGAGCAGTCAATCTTGTGCCAAAAGGAGTGAAGCAGTTCCAGTTCATCACTGATCTGCCCCAGAGCTGCGGAACTTTTCTGCACAGTGAGATTGAGTACCCCAATGTCAGCCAGACTAAAGATTAGATTCTTTCACTTGGCAGGGAAATTAGCAAAACTCATATTTTCTCAAAGTGCTACTGCTCTAGCTCCATGCCTGAAGGGCCGACTAGTTGTTGCTTTAGATAGCCTGGGTGTTTCTGCAACTGTTACTAACTTCCTGTCCTTTGTGTCAAATCTGAGGTGAGCTTCATATTTTAACAATCATAGACTGATGGGAAAAGCTCCATCTGGTTCACTAATGTCCCTTAGGGAAGGGAATCTGCTGTTCCAACCCAGTTTGCCCTCCCTGTGACTCCAGACACACAGCAATGTGGTTGAAACTTAACTGCCCTTAGAAGTGGCCTAGAATTGTACAATGGATTTGAAGGCTTCATGTTGGAGACTGCATTAAGCTCCAGACCCTGTCAAGGAAACAGGAATGGTCACAGCATCTTTCTCCCTAGAGATACCCCATTCCTGATGAAGAGCTTATGCTCGAAATGTCAACTCTCCTGCTTTTCGGATGCTGCCTGACCAGCTGTGCTTTTCCAGCACCATACCTCTTGACACTAATCTCCAGCATCTGCAGTCCTTACTTTCTCCAAGATACCACATTGAGCAAGCCAGTCAGTTCAAGGACAATTTGGGAAAAGTAACAAATGATAGCCTCACCAGTGACAGCCATATCCTAGGACAGAATAAAGGGGGAAAGTATTTACTTCCAGTCCTTTCTAACATCCATCCAAAGTTTCCAGCAAGTATCACCAGGCTCCAGTGCTTCTACACACAGCTCCAAGGCCTGCTCCCAGCTGCAGACTCCTGTCATCTACCCCTCCTCATCACCCATCCTTCAAATCCCCTACATTGCTTGCTCGCCTCCCCACACTCATCCCTGGCTTTCAGCCCCATGTTCTTGCTCAGTCCCCTACATAGTGCACCTTCTCTCCAATCATCCTTTCATCTTCACCCCAACAGGCTGTGTTAAAATGGGTACGATCCAGAGAATCTGATCTTCCAATGGTGGGGCAGGGAGTATGTTTACTTTTTTGTCTAGGTGTAAGCATTGGGGATCCAATGAAGCTGAATGATTGGCATTTTGTTTGTGCAATAAATGAAAATATACCTTTGAAGAATAGAGACAATGTAGGGTTTAATGTAGACATTTAACAGTAGAGCAGGGCATGCAACACATGTATTGGAATATGGCACCTTACAGTTTAAAGCTGGCTGGGTTGCTGTATGTTTGTAATGGTAAAACAGCCAAAGAAAATGCTGATTGAGCATGAGCATGTTCAAAATTACAAATATTAAAGGCTGTTCGTGTGTTGGTAAATTTTGGAGTCCAAGATTAAAGTGCTCATCTATACTTTTAGAACAAGGAGCTGATCAAAGACCCAAATTAATGCCTTAGTGATCCCAAGTGGAATATGATATTGAATTCATTGGCCCTGAAAGCCAATGCAGTTCTGCTGACTTGACCTTTTCTCTCTGCCAGTTGTCATCGATTGTAGAACAGCTTCTATTCATTCATGGGATGTGGGCATCGCTGGCTGGGCTTGTGTTTATTGCTCATCCCTCGTTGCCCTTGAGAAGGTGGTGGTGAGCTGCTTTCTTGAACTGCTGTAGCCCATGTACTGTAGGTAGACTTACAATGTTGATTGGGAGAGAACTCCAGGTCTTTGATCTAGAGATACTTGAGGAACAGTGATGTATTTCCAAATCAGGACAGTGAGTGGCTCAGTGGGGATTTTGCAGATGGTGGTGTTCCCATGTATCTGCTGCCCTTGTTTTTCTAGATGGAAGGGTCATAAATCTAGAACATTCTGTCTAAGAAGCTTTGGTGAATTACTGCAGTGCATCTTGTAGATAGTACACACTGCTGCTACTAAGCATCAGTGGGGGAGGGAGTGGATGCTTGTAGATGTGGTACCAATCAAGTGGGCTGATTTTTTCTGGATGGTGTCAACCTTCTTGAGTGTTAATGGAGCTGCACCCATCCAGGCAAGTGAGGAGAGTATTCCACCACACTCTTGACTTGTGTCTCATCAATGGTGGACAGATTTTGGAGAGTCAGGAGGTGGAGTTCCTCTATGCAGTTTTCCTAGCCCTCTGTCTTGCTATTGCATCTGTTCTAGCTTTTAGGTTTCACATCCTTGCTGGATTTGTGTAATTAATATGGCTAAAGTTATTAAATTGTACTTTACAAACTTTAATGATGGAATGAAATCTCAATTTTAATTGCGATGTAGTATTGGGATGTTAATAAAAGGTTTTTAAGCTGGTGTTTCCTCAGATGTCAAGAAATGCAATTTTGAGAAGCAAAAAGCACAAGTTGCAGATTTTACACTGGAGTCCGGCGTTAAGAATGGTCTGAAGTCATTTGTCATTGCGAACACAGGGTTAAGGTTAAGTTATTGGAGGGAGGCCATGAGCACAGTACCCTTTGGTTAACAATTGGGTAGAAGCTACTATTTGTGCTGACACATGTCAGACATGGGCTAAGTGTTGCCACCAGAAAGGGTAGCTACTTATTTCTAGGATAAATGTTTGTCAAAAGGGAACTTGCTAAGGGGCTCTTGTTAGGTGACAAGGTTAGGAGTTAGTAGTAGAGCATTTGCTAGGAAGTTAACTCTTACCAGGACATTGTCAGTCAATGTGAATTTGTCATCGGTTTGAGGTTTGCCAGAAGAAATCCAAATTCAGTATTAGGGCTAAAGGCTTTAACGAGGTTTGTCAGGAAGCTGCTTTTAGAAGACAGCACTCTGAACTGGATAGCTTATGAAAAACACATATAGGAAGCAAAGCACTCAACAAGTGGTTGTGAAATGTGCAGCTACAGCAATTAAGGTAGACTGCTAAATTAGAGTTGAAGTCCTGGAGCAGTCTTGTGATTATATGAGAGTTGGCTAAGCTGACATCCCACAGAATATTGTAGACTGATAGACTGAGAAAAACTCAAAAGTCCTGGGAGCCACAGGAAAGATAAACTGAAACACATTGAGTCATTGTACCCACATACCCCAACTAACCCAGTGTTAATCTTTGTTGTCCAATGAATCTTGTTAGTTTTCATTTTAAAGCAGTGATTGTCCTTTTTGCCAATTAGGTTTTGCCCAGCAAGAACCTTCTTTT